>NC_081353.1:61469361-61567279 GCF_029784015.1 Lycium ferocissimum
ATTTTGAGTTTAAAATTAGACTAAAATGGACTTAATAAACTTTTTTCCTTTCCATTATATGCTTATATTATAAAAATGGGAGATATAGTCCACTTATTTTTCTTCTATATGTAATAAAACCTATAAGAACTAAACTCATACTGTTAGGACCAAAATAGTAGTGACTCTACTTGGGAGGAATCCCGAGTGAGTCTTGGTCCGGAAATGAAGTGAGTTGAACACTTGCATGGATTTTGAAAACCAAAAACCCCTTTTTCTAAAGTGGACTTTTTGCCGAAATTTTGAATTTATGATAAATGAATGACTTTGCGAAAAATTAAACCTTCTTAAGCAAATAAATGCGTTAATCACACATTGAAGCTCGTAGGTCAACTTTATTCTATGGATCCTTAATACCAGGGTGCTTAAAACCTAGGGGATCACCAGAACCCATACCTCGAACTTTGGTCCAAAAAAGGTTTTTCTCTTGATTGATAAACCCTTTTAAACCTGGTTTTCCTAGTTTTTCTTAAATAAATTATGTTGGGACTCTAAAATACTAAAATCTAATTAGAGAACCAACAAACTCTTTGTAGCTTTTATGCTACAGTAACAAGGGGTGGGATATCTCATGAAATTAACCATCCCACTTTTTATATGGGATAGATAATTTCTTTATTTTAATACAGAAATAATTAATACCCTAAATTAAACATGGAATAAAGCTAATTGTCATGTTTTATTTTCCTTATTTCATTTACCAAATGACCCACTAGGAGTTGTTAAATTTTCTGTCCCATGGACGAGCATGTGGCTAGTCTCATCTCCTGCAATCTTCTGCTAGTTGATAGAGTGTTGAAAATTGAAGAAGATAAAAGGAGAATTTTCTGTGTATTGCTTTGATCAACCATGATCATATTTATACAAGTGTTTTGTACAAGGAATGAAAAAAAAATGCATAAAAGAAAAGTTCTCAGCTATACACTTGTACTAATCCTATGCATATGTCACTATCTATGTAATTAAACTTTATTCTTCTCTATGCTAAACATGTGCTGCTCATATGCTCTTATTCATAGTTGTCAATATGCTCATCCAACAGTGCATATTCAATCCATTAGAGATGTGATGAAAGGCCCGATTTATTCCACGTGTCTTGTATTCTCTCTTCTCATTTTAGGACTAGAATCTGATAGATTCGATCGATTGAATCTTTTGTCCATTGTTGACTTAGAAGCCAAATTTCTTTCCTGCTTCCTTGAGCTAATCGAAACTGCCATAGATGGTGATGATGATAAAGCTATTACAAGATTATCATCTATTCCAACATCCCTCCTCAAGTTGGAGGGGAGGGTACAAACACCCAACTTGGAAAGAATCTGTCGATGAGAAGCTCCAGATAGAGGCTGTGTAAATATATCTGCAAGTTGGTCGGTCGATGGAACAAATTGAAGAGAGATCATACCAGATAGATATTATTGTCACACAAAGTGTCACGCCCCGAATCATGGCCTGGGTGTGACACAGCACTCGGTGCCTGGCTGTCTATGACCGAACGAACCCATGGCTGCTGAGTCTAACAGTTGTATCATAAAAGAATGCAAGGTATAAAATGAACCAAGAGAATATTCTAACTCCAATATAATAGAGGATGCGAAAATAAATGTTGTGAGGCAAAACCAACATAACTGACTAAAGACTGTGTTTATGAAACCTCTATGATCAAAATACTGTAAGAATAACTAGGTCAGGATAAGACCCTGACATGCCTCAAATATTAATCAACTAACTAATACTTGAAAGTTGGAAATAGACGGGAAGCCCTGAATGAGAGGGGCTCACTAACTAGCTGATGTACTCAAAGTGCTAGAAGCTAAGCGGCTGCTGTATCCTCTTGAAAGTCAGACTCTACACCGTGAAGTGCAGGCCCATGAATAAGGACATTAGTACATTTGAATTGTACATATATGATAAACAACTGATGCAATGGTAAGGGATACATAAACAATAAAGTATAATGAAACTAAATACTCATATCATGATTTGATCTGTATAGAAACCACCTGTGCAAATATCATGTAACTATGGCCTCAGGTCCAATAAATAATGAGATCTCAAAGCTAAAGGCCCAAAATAATTACATATGCATATGAATCATAACTATGGCCTTAGGCCCAATCAAACACGAAACAACGAGTGTAAAATCGACTACGCTCTCGTAATCTCGATCGATGACTTACACGCATTACGAGACTCGTAGATTGAATTACAAGTCTTTAGGATTAAGCTAGGGTCCATAGCATGCATAACAAGTATGAACATAATCAGAAAACTAAGCTCTAACCCTAGGTTATGAAAATAAAAAACTAGGGCAAAATCATGAACTTGCTGGATTATTGGGAATTATGATTATTGAGGAATGAGGATGATTAAACAATGTTCCTCATGTATATAGTATGCTTAACATACCTGGAATTGCTCCTAAACTTGAATAAAAGACTTGAACTTTGAAGAAGATTTCCAAAATCTTGAATCTTGAACGTTGAGATGGGTTTTCTTGAAAACCCTAGGTTAGGAATGATGTTTTCTTGTTTAGGTTACAAGGATATATATTAGAATTGACTTGGAATGATTAGAATAGGCTTGCCTTTATGTTCTTGATGATGGGAGAGGGTAGGAGGTCGTTCTAGGGCTTGAAGGAATGAAAAATAATGATTTGAACTGATATGAACGAATATATACTGTTTTGGAAAATTAAATTTTACGCCCAGTAAAATACTGGCCGTATTTTGAAAGACGGGCCGTATTTTGAAATACGGTCAGTATTCTGTGTGGACTGCACTACATCTTTTCAATAAAATAGACATAACTCTTTGCACAGATGTCCGTTTGACCCTCATAATATACCGTTGGAAAGGTATTTCAAAGCTCTACAACTTTCACCAAGGAATTTTTCCCAAATTCTAAATACGTTTTGAAATACGGTCCGTATTCAACAATGTAACCTCCAAATGCCAAATTCCAGAATGCTCAGAAATCTTTGGTACCAGTTTGTGACTTGAATTACAGGACGTATACTGAAATACGGTCACTGTTCATGGGCATAAACCCCCATATTACAACTGAAGAGGAAATTTCAAATTCTCACATTCTTTATCTGATTTTCTAAGTCTAGGATCATGGTCAAAGCTTAGGTTAAATGTACGGGGTGTTACAAGAAGTGACAATCAAGGTCCTCGTGCTTCATTCGTTCATGAAACACGGGGTTACGTGCAATATGAATGGCGGCTTGACTGTCAGAGTATATCGGCACCGGTTATGATATGGGAACTGAGAGTTCTTCCAATAAACACAGAAGCCAAAGTGATTTCAGCTGTGATCTTTCACATGGATCGATACTTGGTTTCTGTAGAGGAAAGGGAAATCGAAGCTTATTTTTTCAATTTCCCAGAGATCGGTGACCTACTAAGGGTGATGAAAAATCCACTTATAGAACGATGGGTATCCGAACAAGATGCCCAATCAGCATTGCAGTAGGCTAAGAGAGAAAAATAAGGATTGGATGAGAAGAAAATACCTTGACCCGGATCCAATTGAAGGTATTTGACCACTCGCAAAGCAGCATAAAAATAGGATTGACATGGTCATTGCATGAATTGGCTGAGCTTCAACACTGGAAAGGCTAAGTCTGGGTGTGCGTGGATAAGATAGTTCAATTTTCCTACTAAATGTCTGAAAATAGTTGGATCTTGTATAGGTGTATCATTGTCTGTTGTTAGTTTGATACTAGGGTCAAGAGGGGAAGAAACTTTGGATAAATTTGTGCCATTGAATTCAGACAATAGATCTAAAGTAAACTTCCTTTGACTAATAATGAATCCTTGTGGTTCTCTGACAATTTCCATACCAAGAAAGTAGTCAATGTCACCTAGGTTTTTGACTCTGAATTTTGAAGAAATTGTTTGATGTTGTGTATTTCATGAATGTCATCCCCCGTGGGCAATATATCATCAACATAAACAACTATAATTGATGTGAGCTCACCAGATTTGGTAAAGAATAAAGAGTAATCATTCAAATATGTTGCATAGCGTTTGTAGATTAGAGCACTAGATAACCTAGAATGTTGTTGTCTTGATGCCTGTTTCAGGCCATAGAGTGACTTTTGTAAGAGACAAACATGGTTAGGTGTAGCAGCGGTGATCCCTGGAGGAAATTTCATAAAAACTTCCTCATCCAAAATGCCATGTAAAAAGGCATTGTTAACATCCAATTGAGAAACAGACCAATCCTTCTTAATTACCATATCTAATAAACACCTGATTGTGGTAATTTTCACAACAGGTGAAATTATTTCATTATAATTAAGACCATAATTTTGAACATCCCCCCTTACCACTAATCTTGTTGTCACGACCTAATTTCGCTAGTCCGCGGGCACCTACCTTTCCCACCTCGGTAAGCGAACCCTTATCCCAACAATCATAAAAACATGAATAAATAAATGAATAAGCGCAAGAGATAGAAATACGTAAGTTTGACGATAATGACATAAGAAAATGCGGAAGTAAGGAGATACATCAAAACCTCCCCAAAATTCTGGTCTAACCATACAAGAGCCTCTAACTAGAATCTATAAGTCTGGAAGTAATAAAGATACATCAATAGTATCAATATGTCTCACAATATCAAATAAGACATAAATAAAAGAAGAATCTTCAAGGCAGCAAACATCCTCGTGCTCATCCTGTAAGACTCCAAACAACAACGCTCGAACTACTATCAGCCACAAGGAGTAGAGGTCGAACTCACCTGGAACTCTGCATTCATAAAAAAAATGCAGCAAGTGCAGGTCAGTACAAACAACAAGTACTGGTAGGTATCATAGGACGACTAAGACCAGCTAACGTATATAAAGACAATAAAGCAAGATAAACACATAAACCAACAAGTACAAGTCAACAATAAGCCATATCCATGGTACAAGTCATCACCTATGTTGTAGCAACTAAACCTAATTGTGCCATATATCACATTAGTATCACAACAACCAACAGAAACCAAGATACAATGCAATACAATAATATATGTAGGATAAATGCAATGCATATTCCGCTTTGTACAACATGCCCCAAATGGAATGACTCTACGTCTCGGCGATCATGACCCATAGGGGACTCGCGAAGTCTATGTACCACTCGCTCCGAAATATGACCTCGGATCACGAGGACACTCTCACAATCTCGGCAAAGACCTCGGGCATCGAACACTCCATCTTTCCCGGTAAGAAACCTCAGGCAACGAACACTCATCTCTATTTTACGCTCTTCGGCAGAAACCTCGGAGGCTACACTCTCTAACATATCATCATCAGTACCAGAACCATGCACATATCAATGTCTCATGGAAACGCGCATGAATATGATGAAATGTGATATCAACAACCAATATAATCTAAAACAGTATCACACATGGCACACAAGTAACATCAATAGTAAGGCCACACAATAAGCCACAATGAATCAACATTCTCATCTCAGTATCAAACGGGTAAGTACCGCAATATCAAATCCATGATATATCACTAGCCACAATTATCAATGTCTCAATGTGTCAGCATAACAACAAGTAATAGATCAAGATAAGTTAACAACAAAATGGGGTGGTGATGTGCCGCCTAATTTCGGCACATGTGACGCTTTTGGCAAAGAGTTTTACTTGTTTTCAAGGAAGTTCGTGTCGTTTTTATGTCATTTTTATTGCATTTCAGGTATTAAGTGTTTTGATGGCAAAAGTGGAGAAGTTTGTGAAAATGCGGAAAGAAGTGTAGAAAATAAAAAGTCACTGAAAAAGGCAGCTTGACGGAGTAATTAGACGACCCGCAGAACTTTCTGTGGAATGTCAAATGTACCGTAGAACGGTAACAGTAAGTAGTTCACAGAAGATCCATCCTGCGGAACAATTATACGGACTGCAAAACATTTGACAGTCCGTCAAAGAGTAGTGTAGAAAAGTGCAGGAGACTGTTTGACGATTGAGGGCGGCAATTTTGACGGTCCGCATAATGGTTCTAAGGTCCGCAGAATAAACCCGACGGGCAATTTTGGATTTTTACTTCTCATGACTTAGGCTCCTATAAATACCTGATATAGGTTTCTTGTAAGATACAATACACTAGATTTCAGTTCTTATTTCTTTAGCACTAAATACTTATAGTTTTTGAAGTCTTTTGGGATTACAAACACTTGAAGTTAATTTCTTTTTAATTCCAAGCAATCATTCGTAAGCATTATGATCTCAATTATTTCTTATTGTTCTTCTTCTTCTTCTATAAGTAGCTAAATTTCCTTACTAGGGTTGTGAACCCAATAATGAGTGTTTTGTGATTGGGTTTTGTGATTGATATACACATAATGGATTATTAGGATTTATTTATTCTTCATTCTTCATTCATAATTAATAGTTGCAAACATTGATTAATGCTGTAAATCTTGATTTGTTTTGAAAAATAATTAGGGTTGGTAAGAATAAATAACAAGAACTCAAAGCTTTAAACTTTGTTTAATAAACTCACTTAGGAATAAGATGAATTTACCTGGCATAATTAACCGTTCTTCATAGTTACTTTCTTATATTTGAGAAAATCATAGAAAGAGATAATCTTTATTTATTGAGAAATAGTAGAGATTCATATAGAGGTTAAGTGTACTCATATAATGATCCATTAGAACTATATCAAGATCAATACCCATGATCATACACCTTATCTAACGGGGACACAACCTTGGTTTCTTTTACCATAAATTACAATCCAAAGCAATTAATTAGCAAGTAGTCATAAATAACTAACTTTTACAAAAATCATCGGATTAAGACATTAGACCTAAATTAAGCATTCTACGAGTTTAGTAACCTTTTCACACCATATTCCCTGTGGGATTCGACCCCAACCTAGTTGAGTTACTATATTTGAAATCATCCGCTTTACGCTAATTAAAGGTGTAAATTGAGCGTATCAAATTTTGGCGCCGCTGCCGGGAAACAATTGTCGTAATTTGGCTAATTTAGGAAATAATCTAATTTTCTTTGAACCGAACCTGTGAATATTTGTATAGTTGTTTTCTTTGTTTTATTTTATTTTTAGAAAAAAAAAATGGAATCTTTCCATCAAAACTTGTTTAGTAGTGATTTTTATTGTGAGCATGGCCAAATGGGTGAGTTCAAACTCATGATGGAGTGCCTGCTAGGTGAGGGTAACGAAAATAAAAAAGCCTTAGAAGAATACTTGAAAACTAGTCTCCAACTTGGTTTGATGGCACAAGAAGAAAATCTGCCAAGGGCATTCGATCTAGATCAGAATCAACATGAACTCCCCAATGCTAAATCCGAAAAGGCAACCCCTTTGTTGAGGATCAATCATGAAGATGAGTTTATTGGGAATGCCAAAGAACAATATAAATTGGTGCAACCATTATTCTGAAAAATATGGTTGTTGTTGACTCCAATCCGGGGGAAAAAGAGGATGTTGAAATTCAAGAAGTTCAAAAGCCATATATCTTGCAATTTGAAAACTCAAGAAGGCAAAACGACATTCCTCACTTAAGGGCCAAGAAGTGAAAGATGCGATACCTATTGCTTGGTTTCTTTATTTTTACACCACCGCCCCAGAAGCGTGATAGAAAATTTAATGCAAAATTAGGGGTGAAATTCATAAGTTCGAGGTGGAGGAAAAAGTTGATTCATGTCGTGCCGCGACGTTAACTAAGGCGCTTATTGGGAGGCAACCCAATGTGTAATAATTATAGGTTTTTATTTTTATAGTGTCACGTTTTGTTTTGTTTTGTTTTTGTTTTGCAGATTAGGGGAAGTCTGAGTACCCGAAGTTGAAAACTGAGGAGCATGTTTGAGCTTAAGTGTGGGGGTCTTGCCGACCCTTAATGATGGGAGCATGTTGCTAGCTAGGCCCTAGAGGGCCCCAGGGAGTATTTCTTGCTTTACCTGTTTTTAATTTTTCCATCTATATGCACTTAGGGCATTGCATGATTTTAAGGGTGGGGTGGGAAATACGTCCTTGGTAAGGTTGAGGATGATGATTTAATATGCCTTACGATTTTTTTATTAGTATTAGTTTTGAGTCTTAGTGTCGAAAAAAAATTGAAAAATTCGAAAAAGATTTTTTGTATTTTCTTTAGCAACTTCTTAAGTCCCTCATTAGTGGCATTCATCATCCGCCATGGGTTTTCTTTTGGCCTCGGTTCTTTCCCGGGGAGGGGGGGGGCTTTGAACCGGGTAATTTTTTTTAGGAGTAGTATAAGAGGGAGAAGAAAGATCTTTTAACTTGTTTGATACTAGAATATTGGGGCCTGAGCTTGAGCAGTACTTTCTTGTGAGTGCTTGATAATGAAAAATATAGCAGACTTTCTGACACCTACACTCATAGTTGTGACTCTGTATATAGCTTATTCTTATTTTGTAGTTCGTCCTGATCCTATCTGTCCCAGATTAGAATTGATCCATCTTAATTGAGGCTTGTGCTATGTGTGGTGAGGATTACTTGTATATATTTCATGTTTTGCATCATAGTCTAGAACTTTCCCTGCATGCTATTGAAGTGAAATAAAAAGTGTTGCTCTGGTTAGAAAATGATAATAGGCTTTCTTTGATATGTCTTGTGAATTTTAGCCTTTTCAGAAATTGTACCACTAGTTAGCCCTTTGAGCCTGCAGCCTTTCGTTGTTAGCTGTATTTTTGCTTTGATCCTTTTGTTTGAATCCCTAGTTTTTGCACCCTGCTTCCTTGAGCACTGTAGCTTAGACTGTGATATAATTGTGAAATCTGGAGAGAAGAGATGGTCAAGTGAAAAAATGGTGACCAATGATAGCTGCAAAGTGACGAAAAGGCCCTCTTAGAAAGAATGTGGAAAAAAAAAAAGAGGAGAAAGATTGCTTGAAAAAAATAGAACCGTTCTTGATATGATGAGAATTACTAGAGAAAATAATTGATGAAAAGAGGGCTGAAAAATAAAGTGAAGATTTGAAAATAATGGGTGATGAAGTCTAAAAGTGCAAAGTTCTTAGGAAGTGTAAGTCACTATTATATAGTTTTCCTACCCGTCCCCTAGCCAACATTACAACCCCTTAAAGTCCTATTTGATTCTATTCGAGCACACTTAATTAGTTGAGATGTACATAATGGGCAAGCCTATGGTTCTTTGTGCATACATGTGAATTTCGTTGTCAGTGCGAGAGTTGTGCTCTGATGCAAAGTCCTTAATTTACATTCATTCCTTGAATTGAGTGTGTGGACTATTTCTTTTTGTGAGGGCACTTGTTTCATGATAGATAGGTGATGTTATTAGATTTCTTTGACAGAGTAGGTAAGCGAGCTTAAGTTTGATGAGTTAGAGTCCATCTCTGAGGCTAGGAGGTTAGAAGTTTGTTGTTTGTTAGTTGATTTGTATATCTTGCATAATGATCAGGAAGCATATATTTGATGATTTGAGTTGCTATAAGGCCTAATTGTTGGTATCAACCAAAGTGATGGTGTTCCTAGGCTTGATTTATTGAGAGTGATTTTATTGCTTACTCGAGGACGAGCAAAAGTTTAAGTGTGGGGTGGTGATGTTCGGCCTAAAATTGCATATATTTATTCATTGTTGCCTCATATTTTAGTACTTTTAATTATGTTTTGAGTATTAGTTATTGTGATTTATGCTTAATATTATAGTTTACTATGTGGTAATAAAGCGATGAGAAGATGAAGAGATTTGGAACAAAATTGAATAAAATGCAGGAAAGAACGAAAAATGACTAAAATGGAGATAGACATTTGGGAGACAACATGATGCTGTAATGATTAGTGGATGGCATGAAAATGAATTAAAAGTCAATTGACAGTCACTTGGCAGCAACTGAAGATGGAAGAGTTAAATTCAAGAGGAATATAACTTTATTGCAATCAGCAGTTACGCAGAACGAACTGAAGATGGAAGAGTTAAATGCAAGAGGAATATAACTTTATTGCAATCAGCAGTTACGCAGAACGAAGCAAATTGAACAAAAACATTGTTCACTAAGAAATTGCCTGTGCACGATGCGCACCGCGCCTGGCCTTTTTGTGGCTGAACTATTTATTTCTTAAATTTAAGGGTAGTTTGGTCCGGCTTTGTTTGCACGTGATACTAGGCTTTGCAGCCAAGGAATTTTCAGAAACCAACTTTCTCCTAGTTTGTTTTGGACTCAGTTATTTTATTTGGGCTTTTTCCTACACTTATAAATATTTCAGAAGCCACAGTTCTTAGACATCTTTGGCAGAAAACACAAGTTTGGAGGCTAGGGTTCATACGTATATTTTCTTTCTTTTATTGAAACCTTGTTTATGGGAATTTCTTGGTGACAATTGAGATTGAAGCTTTTGTTGTGCTTATTTATTGATCGACATAATTTTTAATTAAGTAAGTTATTATTATTTTAATTATTCTTGTTCTTCAACGTTTCTCAAGTGAGTAGCTAACCCTAGGAATCCCCATTACTTTGTTTGAAACTCAAAACAGGAAGAACAGGGTTGGGATAGAATAATTAACATGAATTTGGGGCGTTAACCCTCATCTAATGGAAATTGACCTGGAAATAGGCGATACCACTTGTAGCCATAGTCGGGTGTTCTTAATGCTCCTAATTGCTTTAGGGATATTCAATTAGATAGTCTAGTTAATCTTCGGGAGAAGTTAAGTTAGAGTCGTTATCCGGGGCTAACCCAACCAATAAATCATGATTTAGAGGCCTAGAAAGAAGAACTCAAGGAACCCTCTTTTAAATCATCAAATACTTAATGAACTATCATGATAAAAGAATTCTAAGGTGATTAACGACAATGGAATAGTAAAGGAATTAGAAGAACTTAGCACCAAGAGTTTCCCCCACGAATCACCTTCAAAAGCTCTCAAGAACTTTAAAGTCAAAATAATAAAGAATGAGGGACTTAGGGCTTTTAATGCTCAGTTAATGAAATAATTAGCGGGACCGCTGCGGAGGTCCGGCCTCGACGGCCACTCAGACGGCCACGACGGTCAACCCACAGATGCACTTGGCCCCTTCAGCGGCCTGACAACTGCTATAGCGGTGCCGCTGATGCGGTAGAACCAGAATTTCCCCAAATAATCACAATCTCAATCCCAAAATCTCGACTATCACCCGAGGCCATCTGCTCACATACCACATACATAGACACACATAAAAATATGCTACGAACGTACTCGTGGCCTCAAAATTCCTAACGGAGGTCTCATTGACCGAGTCAACCCCCGATACCTTAACATCAACTTCCTAACCCAAGTCCCAAAATGCATCTGAGTACACTGGGAACCAAACTGAATATACGCAAAAGTTCTAAAAGACCAATCGGACCTCTTGGAATCGACAAATTTCTAAAAAAAAGTCTGTTTACCCAAAAGTTAACTTTGAGTCAACTCTTTTTCGCTTTAAGCCTAATTTTCCCAAAAAGTCACCCAAATCAAATCTAAACACCTCGAGAAGCGTGTCAATAGTCCCCTCGGGTCAAATGTGAGCTAAAAAAGCTCGGGAAAAGGTTAAAAGTGCAGAAAAGACTATAACGACCAAGCGGGTCGTAACATCAGATACTAACTAAACCATCGCTCGTCCTCGAGCGACGAAAGGAAAGGAATGGAGAAGTACCTGAATCGGCAAACAACTGAGGATATCAGTTACGCATGTCGGACTCAGTCTCCCAAGTGGCCTCCTCAACAGGACGATGCTTCCATTGCACCTTCACAGAAGCAATCTCCTTAGACCTCAACTTTCGAACCTGCCTATCCAAAATCGCAATCAGCTCCTTCTCATGAGTCAAATTCACATCAAGCAATACCAAGTCCGAACGAACAATATAAGTGCCATCAGCATGGTACTTCTTTAGCATCAATATATGGAAAACTAGATGACCTGGCGGTAAGGCCAACTCATAAGAAACATCGCCCACATGGTCAAGAATCTCAAATGGCCCAATATACCTCGGACTCAACTTACCTCGCTTCCCAAATCTAATAACACTCTTCATGGGTGAAATCTTCAATAGAACATGATTACCAATGGTGAACTCTAAATCTCAGATTTTCCTATCCACATATATGCCAAAAGCTGGGCTTCAATGGCCCTCACTCTCTCAACAGATCCGTACCCTAAGGTCGAACCTTAAATACATCAAATCAATCAATCAATCGGAGATCTATATCTCCTACCATACAAAGCCTTAAAAGGCGCCATGTCGATACTCGAGTGATAACTGTTGTTATACGCAAACTCTGCCAATGGTAAGTACTGATCCCAATGACCACTAATGTCGATAGCAAAATCTCTCAACATATCCTCGAGCACCTGAATGGCCCGCTCGGATTGCCTATCGGTCTGGGGGTGGAAAGCTGTACTAAGATCCAATCGGGTACCCAGCTCATTATGAAAAGCTCTCCAGAAGTGAGAAATGAAGATAGTACCCTGATCAGATATGATAGAAATAGGAACCCGTGCAATCTCATAATATCACGAATGTACAACTTGGCTAACTTCTCCGCGGTATAGGAAATCTATACTAGAATGAAATGAGCGGACTTAGCCAACCGATCAACTATCTCCCAAATCGAATCAAACTTACCCAGGGTCTTTGGAAGACCCACAACGAAATCCATGGCAATCCTCTCCCACTTCCAATCGGGAATGGGCATCCTCTAAAGTACACCACTGGGTCGCTAGTGCTCATACTTAACTTGTTGATAATTACTACACTTAGCCACAAAATCGGCTATATCGCTCTTCATATGATGCCACCAATAGTGCTGCCTCAAATCACGGTACATCTTAGTCGCCCTCGTGTGAATGGAATATCGAGAGCTATGGGCCTCAGTCAAAATAAAATGAATCAAGTCACCAATACGAGGAACGCACACGTGCCTCTTAATCCTCAAAGTACCCTCAGAATTAATCATGGCCTCCTTGGCCTCACCCCTCAGAACCCTATCCCGAATGTTGCTCAACTGAGCATCCTCAAACTGATGAGTCCTGATCTGATCTAACAAAGATGATCTCACCTCTACACAAGCTAAAACTCTGCCTGAGACTAAAATATCCAGACGACCAAAACTGTTGGCTAGAGTCTGAACCTCGATGGCCAGCGAACACTGGGAAATAACCAAACGGGCTAAACTCCCCATACTCGTGGCCTTGCGACTCAAGGCATCAATAACAACATTGGCCTTCCCTGGATGATAAAGAATAAAGATGTCATAGTCCTTTAGGAGCTCCATCCATCGGCGTTGCCTGGAATTAAGATCTTTCTGTGTTAACATGTGCTGAAGGCTACAGTGATCGGTGAAAACCTCATAATGGATACCATACATGTAACTTCTCCAAATCTTCAATGCAAAGATGACGGCCAACAACTCTAAATCATGGGTAGGGTAATTCTTCTCATGGATCTTCAATTGACGGGAAGCATAGGCTATGACTTTACCCTCCTGCATCAACACAGTACCCAAACCCACACGGGAAGCATCGCAATAAATTGAGCCATCCTTACCCTCCAAGGGTAATTCTAGAATCGGGGCTGAAGTCAAAAGCGTCTTGAGCTTTTGAAAGCTCTCCTCGCAATCATCGGACCATTGGAAGGGAACATCTTTCTGAATCAATCTGGTCAAAGACGAAGCAATTGAACCAAAACCCTTCATAAATCGATGGTAATGGTTGGCCAAACCCATGAAACTAATGATCTCGGTCATAGTAGTGGGCCTCGCCCAATCCCTCACGGCCTCAATCTTCTGAGGATCAACCATGATCCCGTTCTTAGACACAACGTGACCCATGAATGCCACAGACTCCAAATAAAACTCACAAAACATAGCAAACAAGCTATTCTTCTTCAATAACCTAAGTACAGTGTGAAGATGGCTCTCATGCTCCTCTCTACTCTTGGAATACACTAAGATATCATCAATAAACATAATCACAAAGGAGTCAAGGAATGGCCTAAAGATGCCATTCATCAAAGTCATGAATACAGCCGGGGCATTGGTAAGCCCAAATAACATCACCAGGAACTCATAATGCCCATATCTCATCCGAAAAGCTGTCTTCGGAATATCCTCAGCCCTGATCCTCAGCTGGTGGTAGCCTAAACACAAGTCAATCTTCGAGAACACTGAAGCTGGTCAAATAAATCATCAGTACGAGGCATAAGACACTTGTTCCAAATAGTAACCTTGTTCAACTGGTGATAATCAATGTACATCCTCACAGATCCATCTTTCTTCTTCACAAACAACACAAGAACACTCCAAGGGGAGACACTCGGTCTAATGAACCCCTTGCTCAATAAATCTTGTAATTGCTCCTTAAGCTCTCTCAACTGGGTAGGTGCCATCTGATATGGCGGAATAGAAATAGGGCGAGTTCCCAGCTCTAATTCAATACAAAAGTTAATGTCGCGATCGGGTGGCATACCTGGCAAATCGGTTGGGAATACCTCTACAAGCTGGTTCACAATGGGAATGGACTCAAGGGGTGAAGATGCAATAGTAGTGTCAAGCACATGAGCCAAATAAGCTGAACACCCCTTGTTGACTAATTTCTTCACCTGAAGAAAGGAAATAATCTTCTTTGGAGCAGGGCTTGAAGTACCCCTCTACTCAAGTTTAGAAATGCCTGGCATGACTAAAGTGATTGTCTTGGCATGACAGTCCAAGATCGCATGATAAGGAGAAATCTAGTTCATACCTAAAATAATATCAAAGTCCACCATATTAAGAATCATCAAATATACCTAAGTGTCATACCTCATAAAAGTTACCAAACACGATTGATAAACTCGATCAACCACAATAGAATCTTCGACCGGAGTAAACACATGAACATGTACAGCTATGCTATCACAAGATAAATCCTAATCAACGACATGATATGCAGACACATACGAATAAGTGGATATAGGATCAAATAATACAGATGCTGCTCTATGTCGGATAGAAATGGTACCTGCTATGACAACATCTGAGGCATCCACCTCGGGTCTACCTGGGAACGAATAACACTGGGCCCCACCACATCCAGACTGACATCCACCTCTTGAACACTAAGACCCACCTCTACTAGCCGGGGATCCACCTCTAGAACCCTGATGACCACCGCGGCCTGATTAAATGCCGCCCCTCGAAGATGCACCAGCTCGGCTACTTGAAGATACCGGAGTCCTCTGGGGATGATAACCCTGCCTGGGTCGTAGACAATCATGAGCAATATGACCAAATCCTCCATTTATAAAACAAGCCTTAGAAGGTGGAGATTGATAGACCAATGCTGAAGATCCGATTGGAACAACCCTGTCCACTGGTCAAGAAAATGCGCTCTTAGGAGCTCTCTGCCTGGGTGGCCCACTAGAGGAAGCCTGCAAAGCTAAATGTACAGGGTGGCCAAAATAGAGCTTTTATGCCCTAGAAGGTTGATCGGCACCCCTCGAGTTGGAATCACCATAACTCCCAAACTGTCGCTGCCTCTTCTCACTAACCCCTCCAAATTCGCGGGCGTTAGCGGCCTTGACTAAAGAAGCATGCTCAATGATGGACTGGAAGGAAGCCCCCATGGCCTTAAGCTATAGGTAAGGAATCTGAAGAGAAACAACGAGCCCAGAAACAAATGTCGAATCCTGTCAGGCTCAGTAGGGATCAAAGGAGCTGATTAACAAGCCAAGTGTAAGTAGCGAGTAACATAGGCCTTCACAGACTATCCCTTCTGTTGCAGATTGTAACGACCCCTTTGGTCGTTATGAAAAATGTAGGATCAGCCCACCAAATAGAACCTTCCCAAGGGTAGAATGAGCTAGTAGAAACTCAATTGTATAACTCTAAGAACTGAAAACTTGACTTGTTTATGATTTTATTTGATTGTGTTGAGTCCATCGGGGAGGGGGGGTAGTGGTAACGTAGGAAATTAAAACTCCATTGGGAATTCTAAGGCCAAGAGTGGATTCATATGGTGTTTTTATATCTATATGCACGTTTGTTTGTGTTTGTGACACCTCAGATGAAATGTTGGGTGGTAGAGTGAAAAACTGGGAACCGTTGTGGCGGGGTTGGTATCACTATGGAAGCACCACTATAGCGGTGAGCCCCTCACCGTAAGTGGTCAGTAGAGTTCACTGTGACTGCTGTGGCAGTCCATAGCGATGTCGCTATAGGGGGATTTGTCCCGCCATAGCAGAGGTCAGACTTAGCGTGGTCCGCTATAGTAGGTACTTGGCTGCTATAGCGAGACTGCTGCAGCGGTGTGTTGACTACCGTAGCGGTCGACGGGAGCAGAATTCTGGGTTTTTAAAACTTAGTTCCGAATTCTTTATTCATAATACTCCAAAACAGTTCCCCACAAGCACCTAGGGCAAATTTCCAAGCTAGGGCAAGAGTATTCTTGAGGTAAGTCTCATCCATCCCTTTCAATCTTTACGTTATCATTTTTATGATAATCATCCCTTTTATAGGTCTTCAATGGTGAATTAGTAGTAGTAACCCTAGAACCTAATGGACCTTTTATAATTGATGGGTTGTAATTTTTATCATTTATTTATCATCTAATGACTTGGGTTAACTTCTCTTAATCATGAATTGAACCATTAGAGCCATGAACAAAGTGAATTGAGACTTAGGGTTTCATAAAAATGGTGGCTTGGCCATAGAAACTGCTTGTAATTGATGTGTTGATTAAATATTGTTATAAATTAATGATTAGTGGGTACTAAGGCATTTGTTAGGTTGTGTTACACCTATAAATTATTCACCCATTGGAATGAGGCTAAAGGGAAGGGTGTTCTTAAATTGATTTTGTGACTAGAGTAATTATGACTCATTGATCATTCTAATTTCTAGACTTTGAGCGTTCCGAGGCTTTACGGAAGCAAAAAGCTATAGCGGAGTGATTCACATTGTTCCAGCTCTACGTTTGAGGTAGGTTACGGTCTACTTGAGTTAGACTTTGATTAGTTGATTGTATGTGTTGTGAATTTAATAGGAGAAAGCATGTCTAGTCTTTATGCATGATGTGTGTGGGGTTAAACTCCTATATGCAATTGATTGACTGATTTTGTGGGTTTCGTGCCATTATTCATTGTGTTGAGCCTACAGTTTGATGTTGTTATGGTGAGAAGTTAATATGATCTTCTCGGTGAAATTGTGATGCAAAATGATGACTTGAGCATTGAAAATAAAAGGGAAAGAAATACTAATATATATAGATATATGAGAAAGCACATTTGACCCGATAAGGATGTGACCTAGATTATGGGCTCGTGGTCTGAGGTTCATTCCGGAAACGAGTGGTATATGATGTGGACCGCGTCCTAGGTTCTTTTCAAAGTGGACAATTTATGGCTCGGGTCCGATGAGTATCCGGAACAGGTGGCACATGGCCACCATGGGTCCCCTGCAGGTCATGATTACTGAGCAATGACATTAGTTAGCATGTGTGTACAACAATATTATGGTTATTGTTGGTAGACTTGTTCCCGTTTGTTGTTCTGTTGATTTAATTTCTGATATCTCTGGATGACTTGATCATAATATCCTCGGTTGAATTATTGTTGGATTATCGATTTCGTGTTGTTGGTTGGCTTGTCTATTTTATTGACTTTATGATATATGCAAGATACTAATCTTAGTCAGCCTATGATATCTACCAGTACATAGTGTTTATCTTTGATACTACCTTGCTGCATTCTTTGAGTGCAGATTGTGATCCAGAGACTGTTACCCATCCTCATATCTAGCAGTGAGGCCATTGCTGACAAATTTAGGGTGAGCTTCTGTACATGCCAGGCCGCCCGAAGATCTTCTTTTATGATGTCTATTTCTGTTTTGGACATTGTTGGTCATTTATCTAGACAGATTACATTCCTTAGACATGTTTTAGATTAGAGTCCTTGTACGGTGACTTTCAGATTTTGGGTTTTGTAAAGTTAGGACTTCCGCATTTACTTCATTGTTTTATGGCATGACTTATTTTGATTATCATGTGCTTGAATGAGTAATAACTGATTGAATTGGTTAATATAAAAATGAACTTGAATGAATAGATGACTTATGTGTTGGTTCACCCAATAGGAGCTAGTGTGGGTGCCAGTCATGGCGGGTTTGGTCTTGACACAAATGTAGAAACTCATACTTACGTGCCTCTCTCAAAGCCAGGGGCACATACTTCTCAAGGAAGGTCCAATGAAATTGTGTCCAAGTCAGTGGGGGGAGAACCCTCAGGTCTGCAAGCAAGAAAATACGTCCACCAAGTCTTCGCGTCTCCACAAAATTGGTAGTACACATAGTAAACTCCATAGGACTCGATAATCCCCATCCTATGTAACAACTCATGCATGTCCAAGATGAACTCATACGCATCCTCTCCAGAAGTACCTGGGAATCTCGGCGGCTCCAACTTCTTAAACCTCCCAACAATCTCCTGATCAGTCGAGGGCATAACGGGGCCCGCCACGGGTCTAAGATCATCTTCCAAACCTAGCACGACATCCATCCTTGGATCCATAGCTGCAGCAGGGTATGCTGCACGAGTCGGTCTCTACTCAGGGTTCTGTGCCCCAACCCTAGTCTGTGATCCTCCACCCGGAGAAGTAACACCAGCGGCAGCTTGCTCGGCATCCAAATGGAGTAGAACTCGAGCCATAGTATCCTACATCATCCTCAGCGGCCTGGCCTCGAACCTGCTGAACCTCGGTGCTCGGAGACCCCCTCACACCGCCGCCCTACGGGCAGAGCCCCGCCCCCGGGCTGGGGAAGCCCCGCGGTCTCTAGCTCTACCATGTCCTCTAGATCTCGCTCGCTCCCTGGTGCCAGCTGTAGCTGCAGGCTCTGGCACCCAGTCTCGGGCTATCGTAGCTCGAGTCCTTACTATCCGTGAGAGAAGAGATAACAGTCAGATACCAATTAGAATAAAGTAGCACGAAAGAAGAAAAGAAAGTGAAGTTTTCCTAAATGTCCCCTATCCTCTAGTAGATAGGTACAGATCTCATCATACCGATCCATGAGACTTTACTAGACACGCTCTTGTATTGTAGATCGGGTAATCTAGCTCTGATACCAACTTGTCACGTCCCAATTTCGCTAGTCGCGCGAGCACCTACTTATTCCAATAATCTTGGAAGAGATAGAAATACGTAAGTCTGATGTTAATGATATAAGAAAATGTGGAAGTAAGTAAATATATCAAAACCACCCCAGAATTCTGGTCTAACCATATAAGAGCCTCTAACTAGAATCTACAAGACTGGAAGTAATAAAGATACATCAGTAGTCTCAATATGTCTCAGAATATCAAATAAGACATAAATAGAAGAAGAATCTTCAAGGCAGTGAATGTCCTAGTGCTCACCCTGTAGGACTCCAAACAACAACCCTCGAACTACTATCAGCCACGAGAAGTAGAGGTCGAACCCACCTGGAACTCTACATTCATAAAAGAATGCAACAAGTGCGTGTGTCAGTACAAATAACATGTACTGGTAGGTATCATAGGCCAACTAAGACTAGTTAATGTATATAAAGAAAATAAAGCAAGATAAACACATAAACCAACAAGTACAAGTCAACACTAAGCCATATCCATGGTACAAGTCATCACCTTTGTTGTAGCATCTAAACCCAACTGTGCCAAGTCTCCGTATAGCAACTCGAATTAGTATATCACAATAATATCACAACAACCAACAGAAACCAAGATACAATGCAATGCAATAATGTATGTAGGATGAATGCAATGTATGTGCAGCTTTGTACAACATGTCTCGAACGGAATGACTCTACGTCTCGTCAATCATGACTCATGAGGGACCCGCGAAGTCCACGTACCACTCATTCCAAAATATGACCTCGGATCACGAGGACACTCTTACGATCCCGAAAAGACCTCGAGCATCGGACACTTTATCATTCCCGGCAAGAAACCTCGGGCAACGAACACTCATCTCTCTTTTACGTTCTTCGGCAAAAACCTCGGAGGCTATACTCTCTGACATATCATCATCAGTACTAAAACCATTCATATGTCAATGTCTCATGGAAATGCGCATGAATATGATGAAATGTGATATTAATAACTAATATAATACGAACCAGCACCACACATGGCACACAAGTAACATCAACAGTAAGGCCACCCAATAAGCCACAATGAATCAACATTCTCATCTCAGTATCAAATGAGTAAGTACCGCAATATCAAATCATGATATATCACTAGCCACAATTATCAATGTCTCAATGTGTCAACGCAACAACAAGTAATAGATCAAGATAAGTCAATAACACAACGAGGTGGCTAGCCCCAAATCATACAACAAGGCCTAACCTAAGATAATATCCATCCCAACTTCGTACCCGAAGGCTTTCATGCATTCTCCGATAATATCATCTAAACATACGCTTCGGTAATCGAAGTCTCACCATAAGGTAAACCGTAACCTATCTGGAAGGCCGAACAGCAAAGTCTCCAACAATCACTCCTTAATATTCCCTTTTCTTTGAGCCTCGAGGTAATGAAAGTCTAACATATCCGAATAATGGAATTAGAATAAAGAAGAACATCAATCAAACCCTACTTCTATTCAAGACACAAATTCCCAACCTATGGAATAGGGGTTTATGAACTAGAAGGGTGGAATTAGGAATCTAAAGGTCTCACTATGGAATTAAAGCTCTAAGTGATCAATTCCCATTAATATCAAGCTAGAAGAACCAACAATTTACTCAAATTCGGATTTTAGGCAAAACTTCCAAATTTGGGTATAAACCCTAACCTCCAATCCCATAATTTAGCCACTAATTAGGAAGAATCATGCAATAGTATGTTCTAATCATCAATTCCATGCTTACTAGAGCTAACTTAACCAATAAATCGTGATTTAAAGGCCTAAAAAGAACTCAAGGAACCCTCTTTTAAATCATCAAATACTTAATGAACTATCATGATAAAGGAGTTTCATGGTGATTAAGAACAATGGAATTGTAAAGGAATTCGAAGAACTTACCCCCAAGAGTTTATCCTAAGAATCACCTTGAAAAGTTCTCAAGAACTCTAAAGTCAAAATAATAAAGATTGAGGGACTTAGGGCTTTTAATGCTCAGTTAATGAAATAATTAGCCCGACACCGCTTCTGCGGCAGCGAGACCGCTATCGCGGTCCGGCCTCGACGGCCACTCGGACCACTACGACGGTCAACCCACAAATGCATTAAGCGGCCTGGAAACCCCTATAGCGGTGCCGCTGATGCGGTAGAACCCGAATTTGCCCAAATAATTGCAATCTCAGTCCCAAAATTCTGACTATCACCTGAAGCCATTTGCTCACATACCTCATACAAAGACACACATAAAAACACGCTACAAATACACTCGTGGCCTCAAAATTCGCAATGAAGGTCTGGTTGACCGAGTCAACCCCCGATACCTCAACATCAACTTCCTAACCTAAGTGCAAAATACACTCGAGTGCAATGGGAACAAAACTGAATATACGCACTAGTTTTCAAAGACCATCCGGACCTCTCGGAATTGACAGATTTTTGAAAAGGTCCGTTTGCCTAATAGTCAATTTCGAGTCAACTCTTTTTCGCTTTAAGCCTAATTTTTCCAAAAAGTCACCCAAAAAAAATCTAAACACCTCGAGAAGTATGTCAATGATCCTCTCGGGTCAAATGTGAGCTAAACAATCTCGAAAAAAGGTCAAATATGCCGAAAAGATTATAACGACCAAGCGGGTCGTTACACTTGTCTTAAGTCGCTCAATGGATCCATCAAAATTATGCTTCACTTTGTATACCCACTCACAAGGTAAAGCTTTCTTTCCCATAGGTAACTCAACAAAGCCTTCTTTCCCATAGGTAACTCAACAACATCCCAAGTGTGATGAAGTTGAAGAGCTAAAATTTCAACATCTATGTTTGCTTGCTAGCCGGGATGAGATGCAACTTGAGAGTATGTGCTAGGTTCAGAAATGACTGATAGTGAATGAAGAATATTTTGATTATAAGATGAGAGGGCATTAAAAAGGTAAGAGGCAGGTGTAGGAGGATAGGCTAAGCTAGAATTTGTGAATTCAGTAAAAATGACACTGTTGCAAATGAAATCATCAAGATATCTAGGTCTTTGAGATAATCTAGCTGACTGTCTAGTTGGTTGAGGAGTTGGTGTTGGTATAAGTGATGTTGATGGAGCAGAAGAAGATTCAAGTTGATCATTTGGCTGTGGAGGTATGGGAAATGAATTAGTATTAGAAGATTGAGATGTATTAGATGGTGCAAAAATAGGACTGGAGACGGGTGAATCATCAGATGTATCAGATGTAGGGTTGGTGATGTGAGAGTTCTCATTAGTGTCCTCAGGGAAATTGGTGTGATTTTGGTTTGGAAAAATGATGTGGAAGAAGCAAAAGGAAAACAGATTTTGATGAGTGTTGAAAGTTGAAGAAGATAAATGGAGAGTTTTCTGTGTATTACTTTGATCAACCATGATCATATTTATACAAGGAATAAATTAAAAAATGCATCAAAGAAAAAATCTTAGATGTACACTTGTACTAATCCTATGCATATGTCACTATCTATGTAACTAACTTTATTCTTCTCTATGCTAAACACGTGCTGCTCACATGCTCTTATTCATAGTTGTCAATAGGCTCATCCAACGATGCATATTTAATCCATCAGAGATGTGATGAAAGGCCCGGTTTATTCCACGTGTCTTGTTTTCCCTCTTCTCATATTAGGACTAGAATCTGATAGATGATTGAATCTTTTGCCCATTGTTGACTTAGAAGCCAAATTTATTTCCTTCTTCCTTGAGCTAATCGAAACTGCCATAGATGGTGATGATGATGAAGCTATTACGAGCTCATCATCTATTCCAACATAGAGAGAACTGTGTATTTGCTATAAACTACAATAAAAATAAAGTTTGATAAGAGAAATTTAGAGAGCGATAATACTAGAATTTTTCTTGATGATCTTGATAATGGTCTTAATTATATTACAAATGGTAATTGATCCTTCCTATTTATAGGAAGAGAAATACTTGGTCACCAAGTAACTAGTTAGATCCTAACTAGATTAGTCCCATAGTAACTATAGGTTATTTTTTTAGCTACATTGGTCTACGACCAAAAATTTTTCACCAAGTATAAATTAATACATGTTTTATAATACATAACACCTGCCGCAAATGTCGATTGATAGATAATGTGTCTCACTAAGATTTTACGAGGAAAAAATATTGTGGCAAAAAAGTCCTTGTGAAGGAAAAAAAACACACATATCTAGTAATACGCATTTAGAATTGTCTCATTAAAAACCTTGCCGGGAAAATCCAATTGAGAAAAAACTTTGGTTAAGGGAAAAAGAGTATAATGCGTATTTTGCTTCCCCCTGATGAAAACTTCACTGGTTGTTTTGGTGACGACACATTTCAATTTTGTATCTTAGCCTCTCAAATGTTGATGTTGGAATGCTTAGTGAACATATCCGTCAAATGATAACGTGAACGAATTTGTTGGACATCTATTTCACCATTTTGTTGAAGATCACGTGTGCAGAAGAACTTCGGTGAAATGTGCTTTGTTCTATCTCCTTTGATGTGTCCTTTCAATTGAGCTATGCAAGCAATATTTTATTCATATACAATTGTTGGAATCTCGTCTTCAAGGAAAGATCACATAATTGCAAAATGAATTGAGTCATTGATCTCAACCATACACATTCTCAGCTAGTTTCATGAATGGATTATATCTTCATGATTTGAAGATGTAGCAAACAAAGTTTGTTTTGTTGAACGTCATGATATAATTGCACCCCCATAAGTAATTAAATAGCTTGTTTGTGATCAGACTTTATGTGGATCAGACAAATAAGCTGTATCTGCATAATCAATCGTTTGTGAATTCATAGCAATAAAATAATCTCATATCAATGACTCCTTAGAGGTATATGAAAATATGCTTGAAACCATTCCAATGTCTTACTGTTGGAGAGGAAATGGATCTTGTTAATAAGCCTATTACAAAAGCTATAGGTGGTAGAGTATTATTTGTAAGATACATTAGCATCGCAATTGTACTATGATATGAAATTTCATAACCAGGAAGCTCTTTATTTAGATATAACGATCTCACAATCATTGGGTTACTCAATAAATGTGTGTTATCCATATAAAATTGCTTTAATTTTTTTTCCAGTGTATGTTAATTTTTGGACAAAAATTTACACCTATCATATACTCAACTTGAAGATCAAGACAAAAAAAAAATAATCTGAAATTTCTCATTTCAAATTATTTCTTCAAGTAGTCTATTGCTTTTGGATGCTCCCAATGAGTTCCAATGATATTCAATCATCAACATAAACAAATTCAGAATCTTTTATACAGACACAAGGACAAATTGGATTATTTTTGTATCCTTCTTTGAATAGGTACTCACTTAGGCGATTATACCTCATACACCCTGCTTGTTAATTTCAATCCACATACAAATTTTTTAAGCTTTATTGTACAAATTTCCTGAAAATCTGTAAATGCTTCAGGTATTTTAAATCCTTCAAGGACTTTCATATAGATTTTGTTGTCTAGCTCGCCATATAAATAATGATAGAAATTCACTAAATGCATATCAAAATTTTCATGTATTGCTAGAATCTACTTGAAAGAGATTGCATTCACCACATGAGAACATGTTTCATATAATTAATTTCAGGACATTTGTGAAAAGATCTTGTACCATGAGTCGTTTTATATTTAACAACTTTTCATTTTATTTTTCACACAAAAATTTATCTATATCCCAATAGCTTTATACTTTCAAGTGTTAGTTCTATAAGTCCAAAACTTCACATTTTTCAAGTGAAGCCTATTATACTTAAATTGTGTATTTTTATTTTGACCAATTATTTATCTGTCCACAATCTGTAGCATATTTGAATTCAAGATCCTCATCATCATTTATGAGCGCTACATTATTTCAAGATATCGCCAACGATCATTTACCATCAATTCCATCATTGCCCAATAAAGACATAATTTCTCGATAATTCTTTATCTCATTATTTTTTCATATAATGAGCCTATCCTAATGAGATCTTATAAAGTTTTATGTTGTGGTTCTTCTGGAGAACTTGCCTTCTTATTATGACTATGTTGATTATGCCCCTTTTTTCAAGAATTTTTATCTTTGGAACAGATTGGTCTACCGCGTATCAGGCGTGTTGTAGACTCGATCCTTTAAGGACTTAAATTCTAATTGGAGCATTTGTAGCTGGAATATATATTTGGATGGCAAATGCATATGGCAACTTACCCAACATTTTGTGATGAAATTCCTTGTTTGAATCGCCCAAATTCAAAACTCCAATACTAAAAAGTGATAAAATAAAAATAAATCCCAACTCAGTCAACATAAGTACTATCAGTGACTTCTTCTACGGGAAAGAGAGAGGGCTGCTCGTGACCGCGAAGAGTAGTCTAGTGAGGCCTTCATCGCCAATGCAATCACTTGCCCGAGACTGCAAAGACCGCCAAATCCATTCAGCGAGACAGTGACCCGTGCCTCACAATCATGAATGCCTCCAATTACACTAGAGAAAAAAAAATCCATTATGCCTATTTTGCTTTTTCTTTGTAACGACCCGTCTGGTCGTTATTGGACCTTCCGCAGCTCATATATGAAAATCGAGTGTATCGTCATAAGATTGGTCCACGGGGGAGTTTTAAGTGTAATATTTACTGTAGTTGAATTACATAAGAATTAAAGAGTTGTGGGCCTGGAGGAAACGTCTTCGCTATAGCGGATAGATGACCACCATAGAGAGCCTGCTGTAGCAGATGTGTAGTCCGCTGCAGCGGTGTATGCGGACGTAACCCGCGCTTAATGACCTTATTTTAGGATTTAACCTCTCTTGTCAGCAAAACCCCTCTTCTAAGCCGTCATTAGGGTGTTCCTTGATTAAAACACTTGGTAACTAGGGAAAAGTGGCCCTTCAAACATGCTTCGCGTTATCTTTCTTAAAGATTTCTCTATCGTGGCTTCCGGTTCAAAGACGGGATGTTGGATATTCCATGAACGTTTTTGAAAGCTACTCGGCAACGAGGTACGTTATATTTTACTTAAGTTAGACTTTGATTAGTAAATTGTATATATGATATAGAATTGATAGGAGAAAGCACGATTTAGGTCTTCAGAACGGAGTTAGGTTGAATATTACTTATGTTAAGATAAATGCTGAATTCTGTGGGCATCGTGCCATTAAGTGAATAAGTGAACCAAGATGTGTAGTTGATATGCCAAAAAGGGAAGCGAAGTAGTGAATATGGGTTGTTATTGATCTAGCTTGAGGGTGGGGTATGTGCAATTACTGAGTCGACCATAATGAAGTCTTGTTGTACCATGGGTGGGAGCGACCTATTGATAAATTGTAGGCGTCCTCATTGAGTATTCATGTTGTCGTTATTCTATGCATGGAGCATGTGGGAATAGTCAGTATTTACTTTCTTGTTAATTCGGAGTGATTCCTAACTTGTATTATTGATGAGTCGAGTCTGAGTCTTTGTCACAACCCAACCCCGTAGGCCGTGACTAGTGCCCGAGCTGGACACTCGTACACACCCATTAACCAGAATCAGCATACAAATAGCTTAAACATATACAAAGGTCAAACGTCATCTCCAAAGTGTCGCATGTGCAAATATATAACACAGGAGCCAGCAAGGCTATCATAAAGCACAACGTCCCAAAATATATATACAAACGCAAGCCGACAAGGCTGCTACGGCGAATGGGACCGTCCAAAACATAAATCATACGAACACAACTGAACGGTAACTGTTCACAACCCACATACATGTCTACAGACCTCTAAGAGTAATAATAGTATCATATGACGGGACAGAGCCCCGCCGTATCCCTGAATAGACATATACATATGCAGCGAAAGAGTCTGTACCAAAATGTAGGCTCCGGAACAAGGGAGCACTCCAAGACAGCTGGATGGAAATCCTAGGCTGGCGGATCAGCGAAACTAGTATCCATACCTGCGGGCATGAATGCAGCCCCCCAAAGAAAGGGGGTCAGTACGGAATATGTACTAAGCATGTAAAGCATGAAGTACAAGAACAGGATCATACTGAAATAAGGAGCATAGGAAATCATAAGGCTTGCCTCTGAAACATAAATCATGCGTATCAATATCATATCCATCCCATTATGGGACTGAGTGACATAAGTAAATAATCATCATGTACATATGCATGTATAACGTGTCCCGGCCCTCTAGTGAGGGACTCAATAAATTAAATCAGCATATACATGTACATATAACGTGCCCCGGCCCTCTAGTGAGGGACGCGGTGAATGAAGTCATCATATGCCATCCTGGCCGCCTCCCCCATATCATCATATCATCATACAAATATACATATAACGTGCCCCGGCCCTCTAGTGAGGGACGCGGTGAATAATGCAGTGGAGTTGTGCACGAATACATGCCCTGGCCCGGGACGCAGTGAAAGAAGTCATAACAGGTCGCACGAGTAGAGAATTGAGAAACCATATGCACATAAATCATCTTTTAAAACTCGATAGATAAGAAGACAAATCAACGCTCAAGTATCAAACGATAGTCATGTTAAATCCGTTCTAAATGCCATTAGGACTACGTTAAAGAGAATCTCAGGGATCGTAAACATGTATCAAACCAATCCGAGCCCGCCCATGAAAGTTACGGACATTATTCGTTATAGAATCCTCTACGAATGTATCGAAGCGATCCGAGCCCGTCTATGAAAGTTAGAGACATTATTCGACATAAAACCCTTTAGGAACAAAACTTTTTATGCAACGTTTACTATCCAATCACATAAAAGACACAAAGATCATAGCTCGACTATATTAGGAATGCTAAATTCAAGAAGTGAATAAGAATCATAGACATGCTCGGATCTTAAGAATAGAGTTACCCCGAGGCTCGTATCATATCTTACTTACATCTAAGACATGCCAAAAGAAAGAAAGGGTAAGCTTTACATACCTCGTCCGCTTCCTAAGCTAATCCGAACTTAAGTCTCGGGCTTCCCAAGATCTACAACAACGTCATTAGATACTAACATTAGTTATAGGCACTTAGGAACCCAATCCCAAGCTAGCACTTTATCTATAGAAATTCGGGCAGCATTTCCCCTATAAATTCAACAACCCCGAGAATTCAACTCGGCCAAATCATCAACAACAATACCAACAACCATATTAACAACATCAACAATCAATTCAAAACGCATTCTAACGTTAGTAACTCTTTTCTACATAATTCGACCACATTCCATTTACATTCAAATCAACCACATACAATCAAGCCAACACCAACGCTCACCATTCAAGTACTAATCCGAAACCATTCAAACAAGATTCAAGAACACTTCAAACAATCCGCACAATATTCAAAACAACCCAACCAATATACTACTCCACCTGAAACCTTCCCAAACTCAATAAGAACAACAACAACAATACATTTCTTTCTTCCAAATTCATGAACTACACCAACAATCCACACGTTAACAACATTATTCTCATAAATACAAGAAACTACATTAAAATCACGTTAGCTTCTAAAACAGCCCACAACGATTACAACTTCAACTTGAATCATTAAACCTTCATTTTCACCATAGAATCCATAACAACAACAACCAAAGTACTAAGTAAAATTTGTTCATTCCTTCTACACAAAACAGCCCATACACACGGCTCAACATCAACATACATAATTTCATGAGTTTCATCCATTTCTACACATTACAACATGTACAAATCATTCATAACACATGTAAAAGAAGATTGAACCTTACCTTTTCCACTTAACTCCACAACTTGGCTAGGGTTGTAAATGGTAAAAACGAATGGTTTGCTGACTCCAACAACTACTCCACGTTAACAAGGACCTTCCAATGGTTGGATTGCTAGAAGAAAATTATTTTTTTGATCAATTTTTCTTGGACCAAGTTCGGCTATGCCATGGCCGAATAGCTTCTCTTTTTTCTCTCCAAGTTTCTCCAAGGTTCTAAGGTTTGTGAAGACGATGAATATGATTAATTGGTCATCTTTCATCTACATATATTATTCATCCAAGTGTACCATGCCCCACACATGGCTTGGATCAATTAAATTTGGCCAAGCCATGGGTGGGGACCCACCTCATGCCACACGGCCAACTTGGCCTTTGTTCATGAAATAATTAACTTTCCATAATTAACTTTTAACCCCAAATTTTCCTTAATATTCCATTCCAATAAAATTATAAGCAACTTGTACCTTAAAACAATGTCGGAGGTTAAAAGTCTCTACCTCGTATCCTGAAATAGTCTTGTCCTTAACTTATCGCAGTTAGCTCGGAATGTACCAATGTATAAAATACGGGATATAACATCCTCCCCCCCTTTAGAACATTCGTCCTCGAATGTTAAACTAGTCTTACAGGGTCTTATAAGCATTTTTTGGGGGGTTTCTTTTATAGCTATCACATACAATTCATTCATCAATCAACATAACCAATTAAGGAATTTAGATTACATGTAGGCATAGGAAATAAGTGGGGATACTTCTTCTTCATCTCCTCTTGACCTTCCCGTGTCATCTCCTCCTCTTTACGTTCCGCCACAATACCTTAACGGAAGCCACATCTTTATTACGCAACCTTCTCACCTGACGATCCAGTATGACTATAGGCATTTGCGAAGCATAGACACGTGGAATACTGGATGCACTGCTCCCAAATCAGCTGGTAAGTCTAACTCGTAGGCAACCTGGAAGGGTCACCAATGCATTTGCGAAGCATAGACACGTGGAATACTGGATGCACTGCTCCCAAATCAGCTGGTAAGTCTAACTCGTAGGCAACCTTACCTACCTTACGGATGATCTGATAAGGCCCAATATATCTCGGACTGAGCTTTCCCTTTCTGTCGAATCTCATAACACCTTTCATGGGTGACACTTTCCGAAATACCCAATCTGGAACTCTAAGTGTCGACGTTGATTATCTGCATATGACTTCTGTCGACTCTGAGCTGCTAATAACCGTTCCCGAACAAATTTTACCTTATCAATGGCTTGCTGAAGCATATCTGGGCCGATTAACTTAGTTTTCCCAACATCAAGCCAGCCAGTAGGTGATCTGCACCCTTCACTATCCTTCACGGTACAGTTACACTTATGGCAACTCATAATTCGAGTTCAAACTAAATCCTTGGGCTTTTGCCGCAACTTTTTCTTTAGCTTTCTCTCACACAACTGTTTCTTTAACCTCTTTCCCTCAAATCCTCAATACAACCCAAGAGCATAGGTGGCTTGAAATTCTTACTCCCTTACGATTCTCTCATTACACTAGTATACGTGTCTTTAATTTCCTTGTATTGGCGATCGTTTCGCCGCCGTTATTCCTTGTTGGCTTTCCAAAGGTGGCCTTCTTACAATTGTAGTCAAGCATAGCTTCACGTTAACGGTTCATATAATCCTACAAAGATATGTTCCCATGTTTAGTATAATTAGTAATCCGTGAGATGTTCTTTAATATCCGATGAACTCTTTATTTCCATTCACAGGAGCGCGTCCTTTCATTCCTTCAAAAATTCCCAAACCACCAACCGTTGTTCCTTTTATTACAATTATCAATTCGTTCCTGCTTCCTTCTGATACCTTCCTGATATGCCGATATGTTCCGACCGGCTCCAAGCTACTAACTTTCCCTCTCGGGAGCATGAGAACGCCATAATCCCTTTCAAGTCCAATATGTTCTTCCCCCCTTATTAAGGAGGTCCTAGTACCCCAATAGTTGTTAGATATCCATCGTCTTCGACACTTATCTTCCGAGAGTCAGAAATCTCTTAGCATCGTTGCACGGTCTAATCATTCTTTCTTTTACTTCTCATTCCTCGTCGTGGTCACTACCCTTTCGTCCCACTTGTCGAAGTCTGTTCTCCAACCCCACACATTCCTCTTTTGTGCCATACTACCACAGTCCACCCCTTTCATACGCCTACCTTCGAATGTTTACCCAAATAGTCCCGTGCTTTGCCCGTCGTCTCTCTTGGAGGCTTTACTCACTCGTGTTTCTCACTTTTCACTTTGTCCGACATTTTGATATCCTTACCTTCCATCTACTCACTTTCTTTCCTTTCCAAATATCATTGTATTAAAACTTTCCAAGCTTACCCTGTGGCGACAATAGCATCCGTTTACCTGATAACGTTTGTCACTTTAGCCTTACTACCCTGTCCGATCAATGCCTCCAATATGCCGCAACGTCGATTGCTGGGATACATATACCCGCGAATATAACCAGGTATGGGATATCCTATACACACGTATACATATAATTGCTACCATCTCTCGCTACAAAATATTTCCAAACGCTATTCCAACTCACCCTAATTCTGTAGCCGTGATGCACCTTCTCTTCTTCACCGGTCTAGTCCGCCTCGGCCTACGCGACCTCTTAAGGTTTCCACCCACTCTGTATACTCTAATTTTCCCTTAGGCTACTCTAGCTTCCCATTGGGCTCTCCTGTGTCTGACTTTATAGGGCTTTTAGTACACTTCCCAAGGGGTCACCCATCCTAAAATTTCTCTCACTCCAAAGACACTTAACCTTGAACTCGATGAAATACGATGCTATAATGCTAGTATGATAGCGTCCACCTCCCGCATGACCTTCATCACATAATCTCGGGAGTAAGTGAAGGCTTAACGTATTTCAAAACGTTCTCATAACACATCTCCCTCCGAATTAGAAAGGGTCTCTTATTCTTCTGACCTCACAATTACTATTTTAGCCCTTTTTCAATCCTCAATATTAACTTTTCACCTACGGATATGACTCCTTCCCATCCTAGACTTTCAGATTCCCAATGGTGGTGAACACACCTTGATCGCTGCTACTTATACATACTTGGTTATCGGCCTTTGGACTTCTGCTTGCCGCTATTAAGCGACAATCATACAAACGCACACATAAAAAAAAAAAAAATTCCAATAAGGACTCATATACCGTAGCCACATTTGGGCAGACACCTCCCGATCCCGTCTACTCGCCAAAGCATATACGCGGTTCGAGGGACCACTAGAACCGGAAGCTCCGCCACGACCTCTACCGCGACCGTGGTGCCGCATACCTCGCCCCATAGGGCGCATAGCTGGCGAAGAGAAAGATGAACCAAGAATCGACCCGGGGAAGAGTCGAGCCGCACCGCCTGGACTATCCCTATATGGGCACTCCCTCATAATATGGCCGTGACGGCCGCAAGTAAAACAAGCACCTGTGGCGCAACGGCATTCTCCCAGATGGTGCCTACCGCACTGAGGGCATTGAGGCATAGATGGCCTCGTCTGTCTCAAACCTCTGCTCGACTGCGAACCCGAAGTCCTGGAGCTCTGACCGGCTCCTGCATGCCCTGTGCTGTCAAATCTCCTCCCAGTAAACTGTGAGGGTGCACTCCGTGCTGGCGGAGAAGAATACCCAGTGTACTGCTGAGGCTGCCCGCCTCGAAACTCCCCAGAATATCCAGCCGATCTAGCCCTCTTGGGCTGGCCCCTGTCATGATCTCTGTCGGGCTGACGCCCTCTGTGCCGATCTTCCATCCCCTGTGCGTACGCCTGTACCCGAGCAATATCCATCCCTGGCTGGGAAGCCATTACCATACAGCTATCAACCAAATAACGATCCAACCCCATCACATATCGATGCATCCTATCGGCCATATCAGCTACAATAGTGGGTGCGTGCCTAGCCAATGAGTCAAACTCTAGACTATACTCCCGAACACTCCTACCATTCTGCCTCAGATGTAGGAATCTATCAACTCTGGCTCGCCACATCTCTGGAGGCAGAAAATGGCCAAGAAAGGCCTCCACAAACTCATCCCACACTGTTGGAAGAGCACCCTCTCCCCGAGACAACTCCCGTGACCTCGTACCACTCACAGGGCCTACATCATGCAACCGATATGATGTAAACCGATAGACTCGGGGCTCCCTGAGGCCTTAATTATCCTCAACGTACGCTGCATCTGCCGAATAAACTCCTGGGGATCCTCCACGGGCTTTGACCCGTAGAACTCTGGAGGATTACAAGTCAAGAATTCACGGGCCCTCAGACTATCATGCCTGTCCGCATTATCACCTCCTAATCCGTGCCTGCGAGTCTGCCCGCCACTAGTCCGGTCAAGAATCGGACCGCATCTCTCATAGCCCTATCCTCCGCCCCCGGCCGAGGAGCCGGAGGCTCTGGCCATCGGAACCTCGGGAGCCGGCGGCGGAGCCGCCCGATCCCGCGAGCTACCGCCGCCCCGTGCTCCTCTCGATAGTGGCGGATAGCGAAAGCTCCGCCGACCGGAGCACAACCTCGCATAAGCCGGCACGAGCCCTAGTAACTCTCTCTCGAATCGGTCGGTCTCTCCGGGCCATCGACTTGCCCTTTTCCTCGCCGTCGCTTTTCGGAGGCATCGCTATAAACATAACAATTCGTTAGGGAAGGATTATCCCGATAATACGGCTCATCGCACGATCTAGAATAAGAAGGAAAGATAACATCCTAAATGTCCCGTAGCTTCTGTTTATAGATGTGGTGCACCACACACCGATAAACAAGACTCTACTAGACACGGTCTGTAGACACTCCGAGGATGAACCACTCTGATACCACTTTTGTCACGACCCAACCCCGTAGGCCGTGACTAGTGCCCGAGCTGGACACTCGTACACACCCATTAACCAGAATCAACATACAAATAGCTTATACATATACAAAGGTCTTATATATATATATATATATGTCGCATGTGCAAATATATATCACAGATCTATAGGCTATCATAAAGCACAACGTCCCAAAAATATATATACAAACGTAAGCCGACAAGGCTGCCACGGCGAATGGGACAGCCCAAAACATAAATCATACGAACACAACTGAACGGTAACTTTTCACAACCCACATACATGTCTACAGACCTCTAAGAGTAATAATAGTATCATATGACGGGACAGGGCCCCGCCGTACCCCTGAGTAGACATATACATATGCAACGAAAGAGTCTGTACCAAAATGTAGGCTCCGAGGGTGGAGCACTCCAAGACAACCGGATGGAAATCCTAGGCCGGCGGATCGAAACTAGTATCCGTACCGCGGCATGAACGCGGCCCCGAAGAAAGGGGGTCAGTACGGAATATGTACTGAGCATGTAAAGCATGAAGTACAATAAACAAGATCATACTGAAATAAAGAGCATAGTAAATCATAAGGCTTGCCTCTGAAACATAAATCATGCGTATCAATATCATATCCAGCCCATTATGGGACTGAGTGACATAAGTAAATAATCATCATGTACATATGCATATATAACGTGTCCCGGCCCTCTAGTGAGGGACTCGATAAATAAAATCATCATATACATGTACATATAACGTGCCCCGGCCCTCTAGTGAGGGACGCGGTGAATGAAGTCATCATATGCCATCCTGGCCGCCTCCCCCATATCATCATATCATCATATACATATACATATAACGTGCCCCGGCCCTCTAGTGGGGGACGCGGCGAATAATGCAGTGGAGTTGTGCACGAATACATGATTTCGGCCCGGACGCAAAGTGGAAAGAAGTCATAACAGCTCGCACGAGCGGAGTAGTGAGAAACCATATGCACATAAATCATTTTTTAAAACTCGATAGATAAGAAGACAAATCAACGCTCAAGTATCAAACGATAGTCATGTTAAATCCGTTCTAAATGCCATTAGGACTACGTTAAAGAGAATCTCAGGGATCATAAACATGTATCAAACAAATCCGAGCTCGCCCATGAAAGTTACGGACATTATTCGTTATAGAATCCTCTACGAACATATCGAAGCGATCCGAGCCCGTCTCCATGAAAGTTAGAGACATTATTCGACATAAAACCCTTTTAGGAACAAAACTTTTTATGCAACGTTTACTATCCAATCACATAAAAGACACAAAGATCATAGCTCGACTATATTAGGAATGCTAACTTCAAGAAGTGAATAAGAATCGTAGACATGCTCGGATCTTAATAATAGAGTTACCCCGAGGCTCGTATCATATCTTACTTACATCTAAGACATGCTAAAAGAAAGAAAGGGTAAGCTTTACATATTTTCGTCCGCTTCCTAAGCTAATCCGAACTTAAGTCTCGGGCTTCCCAAGATCTACAACAACGTCATTAGATACTAACATTAGTTATAGGCACTTAGGAACCCAATCCCAAGCTAGCACCGTATCTATAGAAATTCTAAAAGATTTCCCCCTATAAATTTAACAACCCCGAGAATTCAACTCGGCCAAATTATCAACAACAATACCAACAACCATCTTAACAACATCAACAATCAATTCAAAACGCATTCTAACGTTAGTAACTCTTTTCTACATAGTTCGACCACATTCCATTTACATTCAAATCAACCACATACAATCAAGCCAACACCAATGCTCACCATTCAAGTACTAATCTGAAACCATTCAAACAAGATTCAAGAACACTTCAAACAATCCGCACAATATTCAAAACAACCCAACCAATATACTACTCCACCCGAAACCTTCCCAAACTCAATAAGAACAACAACAACACATTTCTTTCTTCCAAATTCATGAACTACACCAACAATTCACACGTTAACAACATTATTCTCATAAATACAAGAAACTACATTAAAATCACGTTAGCTTCTAAAACAGCCCACAACGATTACAACTTTAACTTGAATCATTAAACCTTCATTTTCACCATAGAATCCATAACAACAACAACCAAAATACTAAGTAAAATTTGTTCATTCCTTCAACACAAAACAGCCCATACACACGGCTCAACATCAACATACATAATTTCATGAGTTTCATCCATTTCTACACATTACAACATGTACAAATGTCACGACCCAACCCCGTAGGTCGTGACTAGTGCCCGAGCTGGGCACTCGTACCCTTTTCTAATCATAACCCGCTCATAGCAACTTATTAGGAACTTATATATATAAAACATACACGGTGGCGCATATACACGCCTATATGTATATATATACATATCATACATATAATCTGAGAATGTACAGAACACAAATATAATCGGGCGGTGCTACCCATAACCCACGTACATGTCTACGTGCCTCAAGAGTCATAGCAGAATCGCGCGACGGGACGGGGCCCCGCCGTACCTAACAGGCATACGCAAATATGTACATAAGAAGGGTTCCGTACGCAAATGGGGCTCCGGACAGGAGCACTCCGAATAGCCGAGCAGAGTCCTAAGGCCGACGGCTCACCTAAACGAGTACCTGTACCTGCGCGGCATGAAACGCGCCCCCCGAAGAAAAAGCGGGGTCGCACGGAATATGTACTGAGTATGTAAAGCGGATAATACATTAAACAGAATCAAAATCGGGATGAGGGTTACATAAATAAGTATAGAAACCGGAAAACATAATTTGCCTTTTGAACCGCTTGTCATGCATAAACATACGTCAATAAGCCAAATCGTATCACAATCAGATCATCGTATCATCGCACATACATACCGTACCCTCTCCCTCTAGTGAGGGACTGGGTGAGATATCATATATTTAACATACGCATGTCACTTACCGGAAATCATATACGAAGCACAGAAAACAGGTATAATAATCAGAATGTCAGATTTCTTACTTTCTGAACATAAATCATGTATGTCAAAAACATATGTCATACGTGGTCCATAATGGGACCCGGCGGACGGAACGTGGTCGCTCCTCCTGCCTTGGGCGCCACAACTCATTATACTTCGGAAGTTTTGCATATCTCCAAACACATCCTCCGAATCATATCATAATTCAGAATTATATCATATTCCCGAACTCATCATACTTCGTATCATATCATATATCAGAATCATATCATATTTCAGAAACTCATCATACTTCGGAATCTCATCATACTTCAAATTGTGCGCACGAACATAACCGGCCCGGGATTCGCGAAGGAATTAACAAAAATATGCACGAGCGAGAATCGGGAATCATACGCAATTTAAAATATTTATAACCATACGCAATGTAACATTTACAAAGATTTAATAAATTAATCAAAGCACATCATTATACACAAATTAGGACAATAATCTAATCACGTTTCTTCCAAATGCCCCTCGGGCCCACATGTCAAACCGAACTCTGCCGTCATAACTATGCATCGGAATCATAAGCGTATCAATCCTCATTTTAGGTTTAGTAAATACATAAGTAATCATATTCGGGGGTTAAGATAACAAATATACTAAATTCTTTACAAAAACGTGAAAACTGCACAAAGAAAGTCTCGAGGGCCCACGGACGAGCATCAAGCCCCGCCCGAGCCCGCCTATGAAAGTTGGGGGATTATTATGCCTCATGAAGTTACCTATTAGGTTTCGGGGCGATCCAAGCTCATCTGCAAAAGTTACGAGCGTTTGAAGTTCGGGACCCTTTGGTAGCAAAATTCTTTATAAGACTTTTGAAATTCAATCATTTGAAAACATAAGAACCTTAGTTTGGTTACATTAAAGAGTAAGTCTTTGAAACGAATAAAGTACATATCTAAGCACGGATCCTAAGAGCGGAATTACCCCGAGGCTCGGGTCATAGCCTAGTTAGCACTAAGACATGCCAAAGAAGAAAAGTTACGCCTTACATACCTCGTCGCTCTCAAGCTAAGTCAAGCCTCAAGTCTCGGGCGCTCTAAGATCTACATAACGCCAATATACCGAACATTAGCCATAAGCATTTAGGCATTTAATTCCAAACGAACATTAAGTTCTACTGAAATTTCGGCAGCATTTCCCTATAAATACAACACCCCGAGAATTCAACTCGGCCAAATTCAGCAACAACCAAACCAACAACCAAGCTACAACATCAATAATCAGTTCAAAGTACATTCTAACATTAATAGCTCTTTTTCTACATAATTCAACAACATTCATAATATCCCAATAACTCATCTCAACTACTTACATTCAAACCAATATCAACGTTTATACGTTCGATTACTAATCCAAAACCATTCAAACCATATTCAAGAACGTTTTAAACAATTCACACAATTTCCCAAACAACTCAAATAAGGCTCCAACTCACCCGAATTTGTCTCCAAACCCGAAAACAACATCAAACCCATTATTCTCTTCCAAATTCATAATTTACACCATTAGACCACACACTAACCATGCCATACTCATAAATACAAAAATTACATAAAATTCACATAAACTTCCAAATCATCTCATAACCAACCTAACATTATTTTGAGTCATTAAACTTTGCATTTTTCCTCATAAAATCCATAACGACGATAACGAAAATACTAACGACGATTTGTTCATTCCCAATTACACTAAAGGGGACCATTCGGCCAACACCACTTCCACACATAGGGATGATTTTCATTCTTTTCTTCACACCACAACAATCAAAACATGCTAATTAGAATTAATACATTGCCTATAACACATCATACACACACACGTCAACTACCTCTCACCCGGCCCAACTTCAACTTCTTTCCTATCATGAATTTCTTCCATTTTAGCATACTACAACACATATAAACCATTCATAACACATAAAACAAGATTAAAACTCACCTTTCTTCTTCAACTTCTCAACTTGCCTAAAGTGGTGGATGAAGAAAACGAGCAAACTAACGCTTCCAACAACACTTCCACGTTAATCAGCACCCTTGAATTAGCAAGTTTGCTTGAAGAATTTATTTTTTTGATGGCTAAATTTTTGGCTTGAATTTCCAAGAGGTGGCCGAACCCTCTTGTTCTTGCTCTTCTTCAAAGTTTCTTGAGCTTTCTTGAAAATTCTAAGTGTTGTATTGAATCATAAGATGACTAAGTCATCTTTTATTAACCCACATATTAACCATCCATGTGGCCTTGGCCCACCCCAAGGTGGCCGGCCACATGGTGCCTTTTTTTCTTCTTTTTTGAATTTTCAAACTTTCCAAAAATAGCACACTTACTAAAAATGGAAAATTTCCTCCAAGTGTTTCCTTAACATTTTCATACCATTAAAATCATACACAACTTAAGTCTTTAGGACACACAAAAGTCTCTACTTCACTTCTCGGGGTAGTCTTGTTCTCACTTATCGTAATTCACCCATGTTGTCCCGTTGTTCAAAATACGGGATATAACAACAAATCATCCATAACACATGTAAAAGAAGATTGAACCTTACCTTTTTCACTTAACTCCACAACTTGGCTAGGGTTGTAAATGGTAAAAACGAATGGTTTGCTGACTCCAACAACTACTCCACGTTAACAAGGACCTTTCAATGGTTGGATTGCTAGAAGAAAATTATTTTTTTGATCAATTTTTCATGGACCAAGTTCGGCTATGCCATGGCCGAATAGCTTCTCTTTTTTTCTCCAAGTTTCTCCAAGGTTCTAAGGTTTGTGAAGATGATGAATATGATTAATTGGTCATCTTTCATCTACATATATTATTCATCCAAGTGTACCATGCCCCACACATGGCTTGGATCAATTAAATTTGGCCAAGCCATGGGTGGGGACCCACCTCCCACCACGGCCAACTTAGCCTTTGTTCATGAAATAATTAACTTTCCATAATTAACTTTTAACCCCAAATTTTCCTTAATATTCCATACCAATAAAATTATAAGCAACTTGTACCTTAAAAAAATGTCGGAGGTTAAAAGTCTCTACCTCGTATCCCGAAATAGTCTTGTCCTTAACTTATCGCAGTTAGCTCGGAATGTCCCAATGTACAAAATACGGGATATAACAGTCTTGATATAGTTGTTGTGTGATGACGTGTATTCTTAGTGTATGTGTCCTTGTGGAGCATTCACATTGTTAGGAGGTTGATTCCTTAAGTCTTGTTATGACTCGTGGCATGGTGACTTATGTTCTGTGACATTGATGCATTGATTATTCACATTCCAAATTGACTGTGGAACAAAAATACATTATGAAGAGAAAGATAATATAAATATGATAAGGCACATTTTACAGTGGGGTGAGGATGTGGCATAGTTATGGGCTCGTGATTCGAGGTCAGTTCCGGAGCGAGTGGTACATGGACACCATGGGTCCCTTGCAGGTCATGGCTATTTGGGCAACCATTACCATTTAGCATGTATGTACAGATATGATACTAACATTAAGTGCATTGTATTTCTGGGTTCCTATGTTGTGATGGTGGTAGAGCTGATACGAGTGGATGATATCTAGTCATGATTCATTCTGGCAAGTTACAATTGATTTCCTCATGTTTTTGGAGATGGGGCATTTACTAGTAACCTCATAATCTATTGATAAATAAAGGAAGGTAGGTTGAGTTGACCCTATTAGCGTAACTAAGCGTTGCAAGTATGTTGATTGCTATCATTGATTGCATTGCTTACTTGTTCTTACTTGATACTTGGTAAGTGGTTTGAGTCTGGTGTGCATTGTGGGTTATGTTTTGATTGACTCTAATCGTTAAATTCCAAGTATGTTAAAGTAAGCAGGAAAAAGGTAAGGATTAGTTGTCCCACATAGTGTCGATTTATAAAGAGGTTAAGGTCTATCCTTTGTAATCACTGGGGTCTAATTGGTTCAGGAGTGTGTCTTAAATGTAACTGTTATTGCCTATTGATCCTTACTTCCTAGTGTTGCGTTGACATGTTAATGGGATACGAGCATGTTTATGTCAGATCTGTTTAAGTACGGGTAGGAGTTAAAAAGGGTGATACGACTATACTCATCTGTTTATTCTGTTTCATTTTATATCGTGTTGCGTGAAATAATCTTAGTCGATCGATGATACTTACCAGTACGTGTGGTGTACTGATACTACTTTTGCTACATTCTTTGGGGTGTAGATGTGTTTCAGGTTGTTGCTTGAAGGTTTCCTTAGTTGCAGTGGCAGGTACCTTCCTACAGTTTATGTACATATTATTCCGAAGGCGGAAGCTTTGTCTCTTTAATTGTGTTAACTCTCTATAAATTAGAAGCTCTTCTATCGGTCTAGACTAGATCCTTAGGAAAATTGAACTTTTCTAATTAATTAAAGAATATTTTCGTACTGTTTATTTTGGTTACTGTTGTTGGTTCGTGTAAAAGGGAAATTATTAGGTTTTAAAGCCCAAGCCTTTATGATAACCTATAAATACAACACAAAAACGTCTAAAGAGAGTATTTTTCGACCAGAGGCTTCTACCAACCCCCTAAGGTGAGTTTTTACTCAAATCCCTCAGCCAATTACAGTAACTTAACACTAGATTAACACTGAATCATTATATGAAATCAATAGATTGTGGAAACTTCATTCAAGGTCAAATATGGGATGAAGCTTTGGGATTTCTTCAAGAAGTTCTTGAATTTGATCAGTGGAGATCTGATTTGGAGGTTCGTAGCAGTGCATTTTGAGCTATGAACAGTAGTCACAAAATTGATACAAACTTGTAAATCTTAGTTATGCAATCTTCAAATTGGATGTGGAGTGACTCCTTGAAGTGCAAAGGTTAAGTTTGGAATATATGAATGGTATTTAAGGTATGTCTCTTTTAAAAATCCTTTTTGACTATGAAGGTGATTTGTATGTCTCTTTTAATATTATTTTTTTTGACTATGAAGGTGATTTGTATGTCTCTTTTGATGTATGTCTCTTTTGAAAACCTTCTTTTGAAGTATGTCTCTTTTAAAAATCTTTTTTTTTTTGACTATGAAGGTGATTTGTATGTCTCTTTTGGAACATACTCTTTCGAACGGTTTTATGAACTCCTTGGTTGTGGCTTTTGTGCGTGAGGGACAAGCTCACATTAAACCTTGTTTGTACTATATTATATATACATAGTCATGATTGTATTCCTCTCTAAAGGATGATTGAAAAATTGAGATATAAAGCTTGGTGTTTGAATTCGAATTACCCCATAAGGGATGTTTAAACTTGATAATCGAAAAGCTTGACTATCTCGTGGGAATGCTCTATAATAGATTGTGTTGTACTTGAAACTTGTTTAAAGAAGTGAATTCGATATCTAAAAATTGAATGACTTGATGTACCCCTATAATGGGATGATGAACATGATCCTTAATGAATAAATTGACTATCATGATATGACTTGTGATTTGGCTTCCATGCCATGATTTGAGATTCGGCTCTATGCTATGATTATGAATTGGCTGTTTTGGTATGATCCTCCATTTTTTGTGTTTGGCCTAGCTACTCAGGAGGAAGGGTAGTCACTATGGATTCTAGTGGGGTTTGCCTAGCTATTCGGGAGGAATAGTGGCTATCGAGGGTCGACAACTTCGGTATGATTCATGCCTAGCCATTCAGGAGGAAGAGTGGTCATCGAGGGTTCATAACCCTGATGTGGTTTTGCTTAGCTATTTAGGAGGAAGGATAGCCTTCGAGGGTGACAACCCCGATATGCTGCTTCTATGCTTGTTTAGTGTCACGACCCAATCGGAGGGCCGCGACGAGCACCCGGTGCTATCCCACCCGGGCACCCCTTAACATACTTTCACATCATATCTAGGTGAAGCCACATAATAAATTATGCTTTTCATTCATCATCATTCTAGCCTCAATGGGCAACAAACACATCTATGTCATCATTAACACTATGCCCATATAAATGTACATAAGCCGACAAGGCTATCAAAATAATATCCCAAAATATAGGCCGACAAGGCCGAACATATCTAACCATATACATATGTCTACGAGCCTCTAAAAGGTACGTCATATCATAACATATGGGCGGGACGGGGACTGCGCCGTGCCCATGATATATACATAAAAGAATCTATACCAAAAGCTGCCGGCTCGAATGAAATGGAGCTCCCGCTATGTAGTCCCCGAGAAAATACAGCTATGGGTCAGAAGTCTGTCTCCCTGGCCACCTGCGGGCATGACGCAGCGTCCACAAACAAAAGGACGTCAGTACAAAGAATGTACTGAGTATGTAAAGCATGATCAATATCAATATGGAAGCATAATAGATAACATATGAAATAGCATAACATGGGAGATAATAACATCATCGTCATAGCACTTACTTGCTTTCCATTGGGACGTTCCATTTCTATTGCGTATTCGCACACATACATTCATATCCGTACTCATTTACCTTTTGTATCCATTTTCGTATTCGTATTCATATTTCCTTTATACTAATGCTCATATCGTATACATTACATATACATAGCCCTTACTTGGCACTTACATAGTCGTAACATATTCGTACTCTTATTGATGTCATATACATAGCATAATCGTACTCATATTGATGTCATATACATAGCATAATCGTACTCATATCGATGTCATATACATAGCATAATCGTACTCATATTGAAGTCATATACATAGAATTTATATAGCATACCCGACCACGTAGGTTCGGTGTTGCACATACCTGGCCCTACCAAGGCTCAGTGTCATATGTACCGGCCCTACCAAGGCTCAATGTTATTCGTACCCAACTGCAGTGGTGCGCACGCATCGTCATATATATATATATATATATATATATATATTCATTATATTCTACCGGACCATATAAGCTCGGGGTTCACAATAGCCTCTCATGGCACACATACATATAAGCTCATATTTATCTTTAGCCTTTTTACTATCGTCATTCATTACATTCTATCTTTAGAGAATTACTCGTCGTATAAGGAACTTAGTACAATCGTATCCTTTGAGCATCATAAGCTCTGTAGCTTCTAGAGATAGGATCATTGGAGAATATCATAGACTCGTAGAAGGATAAACATTTGGCCAAAGAACCATGCCTAATGAAAGAAGGGTTAGCCTTACATGCCTTTTCGTGCAAATATTCTATCACTTGTACGTGCTTCTTCAACGCTCACGTTTCTACCTTCATTGAAGTGCATACTAACATTAGAGAATGGATAGCTTAGCATTCATGACTAATTCTAGAGAAAATCGGACAGCATCTCCTTTATTTATACGACTTCCTCCATATCATATATCAACTCCCAAACATCAATAATAACATTCACAATATCATCACAATAGTCTTTAGTCAACTACATTACTCTTACTTCACCATTCACTTCAATTCATCCATACTCATAGTCATATCTCGACAGTACGTTCATTCGCATACAATGTCGATTCCATACTCTCAATATCATTTATAACATGATCATATTCATAATGTATCACGAATCATAAATCAACCCAAACATTTACTCATAAGTGACACTATTCACACATTCATGACCCATTTCTTATATTCTTTTTTAATCCGAGTAGAACTCGGTAATATCAGTACCCGGCCATAATAGGACTCGATAATATCGGTACCCGGCCATAATAGGACTCGGTAACATCGATTCCCAACCATAATAGGACTCGGTAACATCGGTACCCGACCGTAATAGGACTCGATAATATCGGTACCCGGCCATAATAGGACTCGGTAATATCGGTACCCGGCCATAATAGGACTCGGTAATATCGGTACCCGGCCATAATAGGACTCGATAATATCGGTACCCGGCCATAATAGGACTCGGTAATATCGGTACCCGGCCATAATAGGACTCGGTAATATCAAATAACTATATACAAATACATAAATACATATAGCATGCATGAGAGCCCAATTAATAATTTCTACTCTATCGGAGTGACGTCAGGTTGGTAACCTCCGATTTATATTATGGAACAGTCATCATCGCTATATCCCACCTTAAAGGAACAATTATCATAAGGTGAGATCAACAACAATGAGTAAAATCATGAAATAAGCTCAAGAATCTCATAATAGCATCAAAACCATAAGCTTTGGAATCTCCGGAAATAGGATCATCATTATTATCATTTATCATCATAGAAAACATCTACCATAGCATCATAAGAACATGAGAATTATGAACTTCTAGCTTTTTAGAAATAAGAATGCTATGGAAAGCGTGTACAGATTCTTAAGAAAAGAACCATGCCTTTAGAAAGAAAGGGATTAGCCTTAACATACCTCTTTGGTCTCCTTAACTACTTAACGCTTATCCTCCCAAGCTAGTAATTCTACATTCAAGAGAATTCATATTGTTATTAGGCTTATTATCATATGCTTATCTTAAGCCTTCATATTAAACCCCTTTAGAATCTGCCGAAATTCGGGCAGCATCTCCCCTGTTTATATCCCTAGCCCGAAATCGCAATACCAACAACAACAACAACAACAACACTAACATAAAAAACTTCATTATCAATACCAAAATACTCCATAAAACATCCCATATGATGTTTACCCGATTTCTCAACCAACTAGTTCATTATACGACCATTTAATAGTTCTATCTCCGTAAATAAACCTAAATCAATATCAATAAGGAGAGATTCTTACCTTATTCCCACTAGAGCCACAATATCTTCCATATTCGCCTTGATTTCAAGCCAAGATTCACCGCAATACGATACTATAATCGCAACTATACGCTATCCGAACCTAAATCCCGAGATTTCACTTGATTTGGACTAAACTTTTATGGGTGGAAGTTGGGGGAATGTTCTAGAGGATTTGGGATATTTCTAGGGGTGTTTGGATGGAAAATAAGGGGGTAAACCCCCTTTTATATTGCTCTAGAGTCGTTTTGCACCGACCTAGAATGTTCGCACTATAGCTACACGTTCGCGCGCACTGTAGCTGGGCGTTAGCGCAGTGTAGTTGGGCGCGCCTCTGCTTTGCTGGCCTATCTTGTAACGTCCATAACTCTCTACTTCGATGTCATATCGACGAGCGGTTTGTTGCGTCGGAAACTAGACTTCATGAACTTCATTTTAGGCTTTTACTTTACCTCAAAAATGTTCATATGCTAAAAGATATTCTTTCCCCAAATTGGCTCATACTTGTCCTTCAAAGTAGCGCTCATCTTGTTCCAAAGTCATACTAACTTAACTTCTTCCACTCATTTCCTTATAGGACCTTCCGGAATTCCTTATATGTATCCTTCACTCATAAAATATACTTAATAATGCTTCGCTCCTTATAGTCCAAAGTTATTTTACTTGACCATAGTTCAACATACTTATTTTCAAACTTGATGTCACACCCTAATTTCCGATAGGGCATGATGGGCACCCGACCCTTACTTAGGGCCGAACGAACCCGCGGACTCTCGTCATACTCATGATCATACTGGGCCCGCGAAACATGACACAAGTGAATAATGAATTTTTTTTTCGAAAACAAACATGCCTTTCATCTTTGTCAAATCAAATAAAACTAGCATCGTATGAAATCTGTAAACATATGAAGTTCGTAACATAATGCACAACGAAATATCGGCTTACATAGCCGCTTACAAAACTGACATATCATACACACGACACTGTCTGCAAAGTCTCTACCATAACTCCAGATACCATACAAAAGCACTCTGACTCGGCAGCACTCCGAAGGAAATGGAGCTCGCCAATCTGTCGGAACATCTTACGCTAACATCCCCTACTCATCTGTGGGTACCTGCGCGGCATGAAACGCAGCCCCCGAAGAAAGGGGGTCAGTACGAAATATGTACTGAGTATGCAAAGCGTGAAATACGAAAAATGAGATCATAATCGAAATAGGGGGTACAGAAAGTGAGCATAACAACCCGGAAACCAAAGTGCGTGCATCTGAAGTACAAATCATACATAAGCGGTACAGAAGACAAATATAACCATCAGAATGCCAAAATGTCTAGCTTTCTTTTGAAAAACATTTCTGTCTCACATATACGGAAAATAGAACATATCATATGAGCTGACATTACCGATGTGGGATTTGCCTAAACCAATGTGGGATTGCCCCACCATTGGGTTTGCCCCACCACCGGCTCCGATACCAACTGATCATATTCCAGAATACATATATATAACATATAACGCATCCCGGCCCTCCAGTGAGGGACTCGGTAGAAACGAATCATCATATCATCATCTTATCATATTATCATATCACATCAAACTTCGTATCCCACAGAAGTACAGAAAGTAAGTGCAAATCCAAAATACCAAAGTGTTTATTTTCCAAAATACAAATCATGCATAGGGCTCTTAGAATATGGTCGCCCGCCCGTCATCGTCGCCATAACACATCCTACTCCAGAAGATTTCATATCTCCAAAACCCGACATACCGCAGTCAAAAATCCAGCGGCAATATCACATACCACGGTCAAAAATCCAGCGGCAATATCACATACCGCGGTCAAAAATCCAGCGGCAATATCACATACCGCGGTCAAAAATCCAGCGGCAATATCACATACCGCGGTCAAAAGTCCAGCGGCAATATCACATATACACGGTACCCGGCCCTATAGCGGAGGGGCTCGGCGAACCGGACACATCATACTCCAGAATATCATATAGTGCGCACGAAACATACCGACCCGGGACTCGGCGAAAGAGGTAATAACAGAATGCACGAGCAGAATCATGGGAAAATCATGTACAATGCAAAACACTTACAAAGACCTAATCGGATAATCAAAACGAACTGTTAGTTCAAAACTGAAACAATAGTCAAATCAGGTTTTCTTCCGAATATCACTCGGGAACATATCAAACCGAACTTCCGAAACCATAGTTACGTATCAAAATCATATGCATAAAAATCCTCATTTCAAACCCGACAGATAAATAAGTAATCATACTCGAGGGTCGGAAAAATAGTCCTATTAAGTTCTTTCAAAAAAATCGTTAGCACTATACAAAGGAAAGTCGCGGGACCCCCGGATGAGCGTCAACCCAATCCGGGCCCGCCTATGAAATTTAAAGTCATTACTCGTCATGAAATCATTTGCGAAGATATCAAAGCGATCCGAGCCTTTTCTTGAAAGTTACGGTCGTTCGTAGTTTCAGAATTGTTTAGGAACAAAACTCTTTTGAAAACAAAACTTTTATGCAACTTTTGAAATTTAGTCATACAAAAGACATAAGATCCTTTGGGAACAAACCGGTTACATAGCATTTCAAATCCAGTCGTATCAAAGACATACGGTCCATAGCTTGACCACATTAAGGATGCCAACATCAAGAAGCAAATATGAATCATAAACATGTTCGGATTTTAAGAATAGAATTACCCCCGAGGCTCATAACATATCACAACTTAGTTGCGTCTAGGACATGCCAAGAGGAAAGAAGGATAAGCTTCACATACCTTTTTTGCTTCCTAAGCTAATCCAAACCCAAGTCTCAAGCCAAAATCTACAACAATGTCATTAGACACCAAACATTAGTCATAGGCACCTTGGAATCCCATTTTAAGCTCGCACTTTATTTACAGAATTTTGGGCAGCATTTCCCCTGTAAATTCAACACCCCGAGAATTCAACTCGGCCAATTCTTCAACCACAATACCAATAACCATATAAACAACATCAATAACCAATTCAAAATGCATTCTAACATTAGTAACTCTTTTCTACACAATTCGACAATATTCCATTTTCATTCAAATCAACACATATAATCAATCCAACATCATTGCTCACGCGTTCAAATACCAATCCAAAACCATTCAAACATGATTCAATAACATTTCCAACAATCCGCACAATATTCAAAACAATCCATCCAATATACTATAGAACCCGAAACCACCAATAATCCACACATTGACAACATTATTATCATACATACAAGAAACCATATTACAATCACATTAGCTTCCAAAACAGCCCATACGATTACAACTTCAATCTTCAACCATTAAGCCTTCATTTTACAACAAAAAATCCACAACACAACATCCTAAACATACCAAATGAAATTAGTCCTTCATTCTTAACCAACACCACATATACACAGCCAAATCCAAAACAATTAAGACTTCAACTTGAATCATTCATGTCACACCCTGATTTTGCTAGGGTGTGATGGGCACTCGACCCCACATTCGGAGCCGAGCGAACCCACTGACTATTATTACATACATAAACTTCGGACTCTTAATCAGACAAAAATGACAAGTACAGCAAATATTTTGGAAATATCCTTTGTAGTTTACAAATCGACAGAACATGCAATCATATGGAATTTATGGCACAATACAGAATGACATGACGGCCGGTGGGGCCGCCTACAAAACTGACATCCAGAACCCACAACTCCATGCCGCAAGGTCTCTACAGATAACCGTAACATATAGCATACACACTTTGACTCGGCAAAGACCCGGGAGCAAAAGGAGCTTGCCAATGCCACTGGGACGTCTTCTATAATGTCTTCTAGTCATCTGGGTGTACCTTAATGCGAGCCACATCCTTATCACCCAGTTTCTTTCTTTCCTGCCAACTAGGATCGCTATTGGCCGTTTCTCGTAGGGCAGCTCTTCTATCCCTCGAATGCCCCTCCACGGCGAATATTATAGGGGTCACAATGTATCTACGACGCATAGACATGCGGAACACTAGATGGACCGCTTCTCAATTAGATAGTAAATCTGATTCATCAAAAACCTTGTCTACTTCCTGAATGATCCGATAGAATCCAAGACATCTCGGCTATGTTTTCCTCATAACACCTCTCATGGGTGATATTTTCGAAAATATCCAATTACCAATCCGAAATTCTAAGCGTCGATAACGATCAGTGTGATAAGATTTTGGCTATTTCCGAGTCGCTAATGGCTGTCTCCGAATAAGTTTCACATTATTGACTGCTCGATGGATTATGTTCAGACCACGTAACTTAACCTTGTCGCTATTGAACTAGTCGGTTAATGACGTACACCTCTAGCCATACAGAGTCTTATACAGTGTCTTCCGGATGCTGTTATTATCAACAACCTCAGTAGCACGCTTAGCTTGTCCGCCAGTTCAAGAGCAGATGCGGGTTTAAGACTTACTTGCATTCTTAATTTCGTCCAGACACATCTCCAGAGGTTAACCGTATGCTGGGTATTTTGTTCGACATAATAGGCGTGGACCCTTACGAAATTTCACTACCTCCTTGAGGTATAATTCTACATAATTCTGGTAATGTTGTTTAACCATTCTATGATTTCCTAAACTTTATCTGTCATATTTTTGGCATTTATTTCATATCACTCCGTTGTCTTTGATTCAAACTCTTTCATTTCCCTTTTTCTGCAATTTTGCTCTTAATCTTCACGCCATCGATTATATTGTAATCTCTGCCAGAGTATGTAAACGTACGCAAGTTACTTCAAGAAATGCCTTAGCGTCGCCTTACTAACCTTTAGGTCGTTCCTTGTCTTCTCCCTTTGCCTTACAATCGGTATCGGGAGGAATCTTTAACTGCTTACTTTTAGTACCAATTCCACTTTGGTAATTTGGTCTAGACCACCCTTGCATTTTCTGTATCATATTCAAAATATCATAACCATACTGTTATTATTAGATCCTTACATTTTTCAATCATGTACTCACTTGGTTTGCTTATTGTGCAAATATTTGTGAGTTACATGACCATTCTTGTATAATTTGCAGAAAGTATGTTCGATCTCAAACATAGTCTCTCCTCTTTCTGACTCATTCTATCTTACATATCTCATTCGTACCAAAATGCGCTGATTTTATTTGTCGTATTTCTTTCTCTTTTACAAGCACCCACTACCGGGTATCATATTACTCACGACCTTCGCCGACAATCCCTAGTACCACTTCAATTATCGTCTTGACTCCCATTCGTTTGTTGTCGGTTTGATTTCACCAACTGGTTTCAGCATAGGATCTCGCAGAAAGTTCAAGCGTTCACATTAAACGCGCCATAATATCAGTTGATTTCCATCTTACCTTTGCGTTTCTCTTATCTGCTTCCCCCCTTTTTGGGTGCTCCCATATCAATGTCTATTCATATTCTATCCTATGTCTCCATTCAAAGTTTTCAAACTCATATGATTCTTTTCGAATACATTTTGCATACCATACCATACCCACATAGCTTTTATATCTTCTATAACTTAGTTTACCTCCGTATGAAATTCTAACACATTAGCGAAGCGGTAAAGTTCCCCCCAATATCTCGTACAAAATCTAGTACGATGGTTAAGGCTCGTGCAATATCGCTATTGTAACAATTGATCCGAGCCATACTCTAATAATTCCCATTAGAGGTTAATGTTCGGATAACGTCGTTGTGACAACAACATATCCAAATTGTATTGTATTTATTCCCGTCAAAAGTTGGTGTGCATAATCATTTCAAGCTCTTCATTTCGTAACTTTTATATTTGACGATAAATATTCCAAGCTTTCTGACAATACCATCTTCCTTCCCATAAGATAGGTACTATCTACTTTTCCCAATAAACTTACAACATATCGGTCGTTTCACAAATTCTCAATTCTTGCTTCTTATGGTTTTCGCCGTCTTCCCGATAAAGTCATATATACGTAATATGTCGTATTTCCTTATGCTTCATGTTCTCTCACTCCTTCCATATACTCATTGTTAACTTACAATCTTACCCGAAGTCATACTAATTTCATCTTAGTAGTGGTCTCGTTTGATGACCTTTTTGTCGCACTACCTCTTCGTTCATAACTATGTATTTTCCATTTATCCCGGACTCATGGTCAATTAATTGCGCCCATCTTAAGTGCTCCTTGGGTACTTTTCTCATTTCTTCGTCTATGTCCATTTTTCCTTCCACGAATTCCATTTCTAATTCGTTAATCACAATTCGATAAGTTGTTATCCGGAGACATTCTTCGGTCACCATCAGAAGGAACTAGAGCCTGGCAAGCACCGCAGGGCATCCTAGTGCTTGGTTCGCATGATTTACCTTCAGATTTATTCTTGAGTTCTGAACGAACTATTTAGATCGCAATTACTTACGCGTATGCTTTACATTCTTACATCATAGTTGCACTCGGTTACAGGGCATTATTGCCCGTCAATTTGGGCCTCCTTCTAAAGCACAATATGGTCGGAACATATTCTAGCCCATTTAGATGAATTACGAATTGATCGCCCATATATTTTTCTTCAAAGCAAGATTTTTCCCAAATAGGGGTAGTGCTTCTTATAGATGACGTGGGAAGTCTTTCCTAAAGCTTAATTCATCATAGCATGATGGTCCTTCTCTTTCTGTTCTCATTGTTATTTCCGTCAACATATAATAGCGATTCCATACTTTCCTACAGAACTTGGTAAGTCTCTTTCGTACATTCAATAGCTCACTTTTATGTTCACACTTTTCCCGTATATTCTAGTCACGTAATTCATATCCTGTTTTTGGCCACTTCGCCATTAGGCTTTACTTATCTTCGTAGCCATCCTTATTAAGCTTTCTAGTTACTCCACATATTCTAATTCCCTTTGGCTGTCTTAATTTCCCATTCATTTCATACACCTACATTTGTGAAACCCTTACTGCACTTCCCAGGGGGGTCACCCATCCTAGAATTGTTTCCGGTCTCAAAGACGTTTAACCTTGAAACTCGGATGAAATACAATGCTCTAAGGCCAGTATAATCATGTCCGCTCTATCATATGACCTTTATTACATTATTCGGAGAAAATTGAGGTCCTACAGATTTCGAGACTTTTCCATAACATGTCCCTCTTTCCATAATTCTCGTTTTACCCTTCTTATTCCACAATATTCAACTTTCGTTCTAAACTCCTGGATTCCCAATAATAACAGATATACCTTCGTCGTCATCACTGAAAGGCACTTCAGGTATTGTCCTGTTTAGATCTCCACGCACCATCCCTACGCAATAATTTTTTCGCAAAGTCAATTATCGTTCGTCCCTTTTTTTTTTTTTTCGTTTTAAATCCTCTAACAGTCTTTGTTTCTACTAAACATCGAACGTCATCCGTCTCGATATTTCAGACTGCTAACCATCTTTCCCATAATCATCCTTCACGCCATACTCAAATCCGTAACTCCTCCGAACAGCGCATCTCATTTCTTATCTACTTACACTATTTTCTTTCCCCCCTTTTTTTGACGTATTTGACGAAATATCCTAATTAGCAACTTCAGCAGAATCTCTTTTAACATTCTTGCTATTCAACCCCTGTACATAGCAAATACCGGCGATACCTCACAGAACACATAGTTATGTGACACATTCCCGCCATTCAAAACTTCCAATTTCGGATAGCGGAACAAATATATCAAGATTTCACTTCTGTAGCTTTCATGTCATTGCTTACTCTCCTCCATCATATGTAAAGCCCACATATAGGAATTTCATTTTCCTATGACTTGGCTCTATCGCACGATCTAATTTAAAGAAGGTCGACAATCCCTAAATGCCCGTAGCCTCTCGTTTATAGATGGCGCGCTTCACACCATAAACAGACTCTCATCGGACACGACTTTGCGTACAACCCTTAGGACGGACACCTTCGATACCACTTTGTCACACCCCGATTTTACTAGGGTGTGATGGGCACCCGACCCCACATTCGGAGCCGAGCGAACCCACTGACTCTTATTACATACATACATAAGCTTCCGGACTATTAATCAAACAAAAATGACAAATACAACAAATGTCCTGAAAATATCCTTTGTAGTGTACAAATCGACGGTAATATGTAATCATATGAAAATTATGGCATACACACGAATGACATGACGGCTAATGGAGCCGCCTACTGGAATCGACATCCGTAACCCACACTCGTCCGCAAAGTCTCTAACGTATAATCGAACACATGACATGCATAATCCGACTCGGCAAAGACTCCAGAGCAAATGGAGCTTGCCAACGCCGCCGAAACTCCCCTACAAAGCCTCGTACTCATCCGGGTGTACCGCGCGGCATGAAACGCAGCCCCCCGAAGAATGTGGGGGTCGCACGGAATATGTACTGAGTATGTAAAGCATAAAATGCGATAAACAGAATCATGACTGAACAGAGGATACGTAACATAAATGCAAGGGGCGGAGTATCAGAAATGCTTACTCATAAGACATAAACAGATGCATAGCAGAAAACATGCCATAGCCGCCCCCCATCACGGGACTCGGCGAACAGAAAGTGGTCGCCCCCGACGCTGGCGCCACAAAAAATCATATCAAATCAGAAATGCGCGCATATCATAGCATATCAGATGGTCATATCATATCATGTCATATCAGAGTGTGTACATGGCACATCATACACCACAACCCATGTACATATATACCGCCCCTCACACCGAGGCACGGCGAACAATGCAGTGGAATACGCGTGATAACATATCCTGGCCCGGGCTCAGTGAAGGAAGCATTGAGGCATCCACGAGTGGAGTAGTGAGAAACTAAATGCAAATATAAAATGTACAGCATATACGTAAATCGACGGAATAATCAAACGACATATCAAAAAAGGGGTCCGGACGAGGCGTAGCACATACCTTTTAATGACCGCGGAGGATTCCTTTCGAAATAGAACTTTAGGGATCATTGTGTGTATCAAAATGTAAAACACATACAGAGACTCGATAGCGTAACTCAAAGGGCAGACCTTATAGAGAGCGTTTGACAATAGTCGAAACATAAGTCTTTCGGACCTCAGAATGGCTCGTGTCAAAACAGTCTTTCTGAAGCAGTTTCAAATCTCAAGGTGGGTCATAAGGCTTAATAAAATAATTATAGCATTTATTCTCCGAAGAACTTAGAAAGGTAGTTAAAAGTTTTCCTTAGTTTTCATTTTAAAGAAGATCAAACGGAATATCCACACAAAGTTCGGGAATAATGGGTCCGTCTCGGGTCAAGTGAGGTGGCGTACCCAAACGGCGCATATTAAACCTTATGAAGTCATTTATGGGAGGCATAAGATAATCGGATTTCATATGTACAAGTTCTAGATACTTGGATGACTCGTTGATACAATCGCAACATAATTAGTTCAATCTTACTGAAAGAAAAAGGGGCATTTTTGGACGTGGATTCCGAGGAGTAGAGTTGTCCCCGAGGTCCAAATTCAAACCTAGTACGCCTAAGACATGCCAAGAGAAGGAATGGGAGAGCTTTACATACCTTTCTTGTCCTTTCCGCTTGCCAAAATCCAAATCCCGTTTCGTCAAAATCCTACAAATGGTCACATTTACCTTTGAAGAGCTTACTATTCACGAGGTTCAAACTTCCAACTTGGGTTTAGTATTTGCCTACCGAAATTTCGGCGCATCTCCCCTATAAATATGACACCCCGAGCATTTAACTCGGCTCAATTGTCAACAACAATAACCCGAGAATGAAACTCGGCCAAAATAACAATAACCATACTAACAACAATATAAACAAACCAATCCAAAACGCATTCCAACATAAGTAGTCTTCCTTACTACATGGTATGTCAACTTTCAATCCAATTGCGCACATTCAACCCAATATCAACATTTACATATTCATTCACTAATTTGAGATCATTCAAACATAACTAAAAGCATTCCAAGTTATATATTCAATATTCAACAATTTCATAAATTTCCATATTCCATCCAAAACTCTCATATACAAAACAAAACCATCCCAATACATTTTCTACTTACTACTTCATCACTAACAACCATAATCCACACCTTAACAACTTCATTATCTTAATATCATAAAATCGCCTTAATAGGACATAATTTCCCTACATTCCATTTTCATGCAAACTTAACCCATATATGCCTCATTTACATTGTAATGATCATAACAACACAACTAACACGTTAAATAAAACAAATCCTTCATTAATTCTTCACTATGTATCCCACGGCCACATGCAATTTTCCACATTTCTCCAATTTTCGTTCAACCTCCATTTCCAATACAATTTCCATAGTAACCACAACTAAATTACAACATAAACTCCAACTCATCTTACCTATACAACAATTCACACACACGGCCATATACATACATATATAATTATCATGCAAACGTCCATATTTCTATGAATTCTATTCATTTCCATATACTACAACACTAACAAACCTTCATAACATAAATAAAAGAGAGGAATTCTTACCTTTTTCTTCTAACCTCTTCACTTCACCAAGTTGTCCAAACGACGAAACGAACGACTTATCTTCCGAAATAATTATACCACGTTGTAGAGGACCCTTGAATTAGTAGGAATACAACAAGAAAATAATTTTTGGGGAAAAGATTTAAGGGGACAAAATTTAAGGACCATGGCCGAATGGCCATGGTTATTATTCTCCTTCTTTCTTTCTTTCTTCTTTCACCATTTTCTTGAAGTTTCTTGAATATCCATTTGGCCCCCTTATTTTCCTTTATACTACCAATTTTAATTTTCATGGGCTTGGCCCATTTTCTTTCCTTTTTCATCCCATGGCCGGTTGGGCCTCTCCTTGGGCTTTGCTTGTTTTTTTTTTTTTCAAGCCCAATTACTTAGTCCATAATTTTAGTAATTCATGAAACTATTTTTTTGAAATTCCAATTTTGCCCTTAACCTTTTCCAATATTTCCACGTCCAAACTTTCATAACCAACTTATGTGTCAAACAAGATCAATACATAGCATTGTCCTTAACTTGTTACAATTATCCCAAACCATCCGAACGCGCAAAATACGAGGTGTAACATCCTTCCCCCCTTTAGAACATTCGTCCTCGAATGTTAAATTTAGCCTTATAGGGGCTTACAAATATTTCGGGGGAGCTCCCTTGTACGGTTATCACACCCAACTCGTGCACTACTCAGCACAATCAAATAAGTGATTCTGATTATCCGTAGGTATAGAAACCAAGTGGGGGTACTTCTTTTTCATCTCGCCTGGAGTGATATGAAGTAAGCGCCAAAATATGACAGATGAAATTACGGAAATCATAGGATGGTTAAACAAGAATTACCAGAACTATGTAGAATTATACCTCAGGGAGGTAGTGAAATTTCGTAAAGATCCACGCCTATTACGTCGAAAAAATACCCAAGATATGGTTAACCTTTGGAGATCCATTCGGAAGAAATTAAGAATACAAGCAAGTCTTAAATCCGTATCGCTCTTAAACGCGGTGCACGCTAAGCATGTTATCCGACGCTAGAAATTAAGTTATGAGCCGTACCATAGAAATCAGAGGCAATGAAAATGAACACTTGCCACTTGTCGAACTATTGATAATAATAGCAATCAGAACACGCCGTTTAAGGCTCTGTATGGTGAGAAATGTGCGTCAGCAGTTAGCCAATTTAATAGTGACAGGGCTAAGTTACTTGGTACAAATATAATTCAACGGATAGTTGCTAAAGTGAAACTCACTTGGGAACAGTCATTAGCGACTTAGAGCTGACAGAAATCGTATACAGGTGATCGTTGTCGACGCTTAGAACTCCGGGTTAGTAACTGGACATTTTCGAAAATATCACCCATGAGAGGTGTTATGAGAAAAACATAGTCGAGATGTCTTGGACGTTATCGGATCAGTCGTGAGGTAGACAAGGTTTCTATGAATCAGATTTACCATTTAATGGAGAAGCGGTGCATCTAGTGTTCCGCATGCCTACGCTTCGCAAATACATTGTGACCCCTATAATATTCGCCGTGGAGGAGCATTCAAGGAATAGAAGAGCTGTCCTACCAGAAACGGCCAATAAAGTCCAACTTGGCAGAAAAAGAAAAACTGCGTGACGAAGATATGGCCCCATGAAGGTACTGTTTGACGGAGTAGTAGTAAGGAAAAGGGTACATATGAAATCCGATTATCTTATGCCTCCCATAAATGACTTCATAAGGTTTAATATGCGCCGTTTGGGTACGCCACCTCACTTGACCCGAGACGGACCCATTATTCCCGAACTTTGTGTGGATATTCCGTTTGATCTTCTTTAAAATGAAAACTAAGGAAAACTTTTAACTACCTTTCTAAGTTCTTCAGAATAAATGCTATAATTATTTTATTAAGCCTTATGACCCACCTTGAGATTTGAAACTGCTTCAGAAAGACGTTTTGACACGAGCCATTCTGAGGTCCGAAAGACTTATGTTTCGACTATTGTCAAACGCTCTCTATAAGGTACGCCCTTTGAGTTACGCTATCGAGTCTCTCGTATGTGTTTTACATTTTGATACACACAATGATCCCTAAAGTTCTATTTCGAAAGGAATCCTCCGCGGTCATTAAAAGGTATGTGCTACGCCTCGTCCGACCCCTTTTTTTGATATGTCGTTTGATTATTCCGTCTGATTTCTGTACATGCTGTACATTTTATATTTGCATTTAGTTTCTCACTACTCCACTCGTGGATGCCTCAATGCTTCCTTCACTGAGCCCGGGCCAGGATATGTTATCACGCGTATTCCACTGCATTGTTCGCCGTGCCTCGGTGTGAGGGGGCAGGTATATATATGTACATGGGTTGTGGTGTATGATGTGCCATGTACACACTCGATATGACATGATATGATATGACCATCGATATGCTATGATATGCGCGCATTTCGATTTGATATGATTTGTTGTGGCGCCGGCCGTCGTGGGCGACCACTTTCGTTCGCCGAGTCCCATGACGGGGGCCGGCTATGGCATGTTTTTTCGCTATGCATCCGTTTATGTCTTATGAGTAAGCATTTCCGATACTCCACCCTTTGCATTTATGTTCGTATCCTCGTTCGGTCATGATTTCGTTTATCGCATTTTATGCTTTACATACTCGCACATATTCCGTACCGACCCCCCGTTCTTCTGGGGCCGCGTTTCATGCCGCGCGTGTGTACACCCGCATGAGTACAGGCTTTGTAGGGGGAGTTTCGGCGGCGTTGGCAAGCTCCATTTGCTCCCGGAGGCCGCCGAGTCGATTATGCATGTCATGTGTTCGATTATCCAGAGACTTTGCGTACAGCAGTGTTGGTTCCGGATGTCTTTCCGTAGGCGGCTCCATTAGCCGTCATGTCATACCGTGTGTATGCCATAATTTTCATATGATTACATATTCGTCGATTTGTACACTACAAAGGATATTTTCGTGACATTTGTTGTATTTGTCATTTTTGTTTGATTAATAGTCCGGAAGCTTATGTATGTATGTAATAAGAGTCAGTGGGTTCGCTCGGCTCCGAATGTGGGGTCGGGTGCCCATCACACCCTAGTAAAATCGGGGTGTGACAATTCAATACATTCATTCTCACCACATAATCGATAACAACAACAACCAAAATACTACACAAACTTAGTTCAACATGTCTATGCCAAATCGCCCATTTTCGGCCACACATCACATACATAAATTTCATGACTTTCATCCATTTTTACACATTACAACAACACACAAACATGCTAACTACAATTACTTCACCACTCTTACACCACACACTTGCACACGGCCACACACACACACACGCGGCTACACTTCCACATGCATAATTTCATGAATTTCATTCTTTTCCACATATCACAACATGTACAAATCACTCACAACACATGAAAGAAGATTAAATCTTACCCTTTTTCCATCCATCTTCTCCCACGGCTAGGCCTCCTACATGGCATCAACGAATGATTTTTTTGTTCCAACAACTACTCCACATCGTAGAGGACCTTCCAATTGGTAGGAAAGCAAGGAGAAAATATTTTTTCTTGATCAAATTTTTGGCCTTCAATTTTGGTTCCTTGGCCGAATGGCCTTGTGCCTTTTTCTCTACCATTTTCTTGAACTTTCTAGGTGATGAATGTGATGAAGATGATTAATAAGTCATCTTATCCCACTTATATAACTCATCCACATGGCCCTATGGCCCACACACATACACGGCCACATGGCCTATTTTTCATGAAATGTTAGTTTCCATAATTTCACTTCTAGCCCTTAATTTTCATGAAATGCTTAACTTTCCATAATTCACTTTTAACCCCAAATTTTCCTTATTCCAAATTTACCCTTAACACTCCATACCAATGAAAAGATGAATATGCAACTTGTGCATTAAAATAAAATCAACAAAACCGGAAATTGAAAGTCCTGTCCATAACTTGTCGCAGCCAACTTAAAATATTTCAACGTACAAAATACGGGATATAACACTTGATAAGTGCTTTTTCGAAAGTGCGGGTGTAACAAGTACATCACAATCATATCACAACTATATTACAGAAAACCAAGAGGTACAATCCAATGTAATAATGTATGAATGATGAATGCAATGCAAAATCACCGTACACATGTACTCTGATGATGGAATATCACATCTCGGTAGCACAACCCATGGGGACCCGCATGTCACGACCCAACCCCGTAGGCCGTGACTAGTGCCCGAACTGAGCACCCAGACACATTCATAAATCCGAATCGCAAACTGATGGTATACAGACATAAATATCAGACGCTGTCTCAAAATATATCGCAAACGCATCTCAAACACAGCCGTATATATATCAAAGCCGACAAGGCTATCAAATGGCGCAACGGCCCAAAAAATATATACAAATGCAAGCCGACAAGGCGCCACGGCGAATGGGATCGCCCCAAACACAACATATACAAACACACCTGTACAGAAGTAGGCATAACCCACATACATGTCCACAGACCTCTAAACAGACAAACGGAATCATATGACGGGACAGGGCCCCGCCGTACCCCTGAACAAATATATACAAATGCAACAAACGGATATATACCAAAATATGGCTCCGGAACAAGGGGAGCACTCCAACAGCAGAAGAGGGGTGTCCTAAACAGGTGGATCCCCAAACTGTGCGTCTGTACCTGCGGGCATGAAACGCAGCCCCCGAAGAAAGGGGGTCAGTACGAAATATGTACTGAGTATGCAAAGCAGAAAATGTAGTATACAAATCTGAGTCAAAATCGAAACAGAGGTACAGAAAATAAATGCATTTCCAAAATATCAAAATATTACTTTAAAAATACGAATCATGCATAGGGCACAGGAAATATGGTCGCCCGCCTGTCGATGGCGCCATAACACAGCATAACACCAGAAAGTTTCAAATCTCCGTATCCCCGTCACATATCAAACACAAGATATCGCCATACACAAGATAACACCAAATATAGCGGAACCCGCCCTCGAGCGAGGGGCTCGGCGAACCATAAACACAAGATAACACCGGAGTATAACAAAGTGCGCACGACAATGTAACCGGCCCGGACTCGGCGAAAGATATAACGTAATGCACGAGCGGAGTCGTGAGGAATCATATGCATAAAATCATTGTCATAAATCCAAAAGATAAGTAAAATAGTCATAATTGAAATCGGAATAATAATTACAACATTTTCTTTCAAAAGTTGTCGAAATCACATAAAGGAACGTTGCGGGACCCACGGACGAGTGTAGACCCGAGATGGGCCCGCTTATGGAAAACATACTCGTCTAACATCATACAACCTTCTACGAAAATCTCAAGGCAATCCGAGCTTTTCTGTGAAAGTTATGGGCGTTCGTAGTTTTTGAATCGTTAAAGAATAAACTCTTTAAAAACCAAACTTTCATGCAACCTTTACAAATCAAGAATTCCAAGAACATAGGATCAATATTTCATAACATCAACATATGAATATCAAGAAACAAATGCGTATCATAGACATGCTCGGATTGCGAGAGTAGAGTTTTCTCGAAGTTCGTGTCATAGCCTATTTTTAACTAAGGCATGCCAAAGAAAGAAGGTTACTTTACATACCTCAAACGCTCTCCAATATAATCCAAACTCAAGCTAAATCCAACCTACGTCTCGGGCTGCCCAAGGTCTACAATAAGTCATAATATGCCAAACATTAGCTAGAGACATTTTGGGCATTTAATTCCAATTTAGCCCTTAATTCTACGAAATTTGGGCAAAGATTTCCCCTGTAAATAGGCCACCCCGAGAATTTAACTCGGCCAAATCAACAACAACAACAACCAACCTAGTAACATCAAAAACCAATCCGGAAGACAATATAACATTAATAACTCTCTTTCACATCATTCAACAACATTCAATATATTTGATTCAATGGCTTACGTTCAAGCCAACATCGACGCTTATACATTCAAATACTAACCCGAACCCATACCAACAACATTTAAAGACATTCTAAGCAATTCATACAACATTTCCAACAATCCAAAAATTGCTCCAATCTACCCGAATTCAGCCCCCAAACCCGAGAACCTCACTTTAACACATTCCTCATTTTCAAATCATGATTTGCATCCACAATTCACATTCTACAATGCTATTCTCATCAATATACAAATTACATTAAATATACAATAACCTCCAAATCAGTCCGCAACAATTACAACATCAATTTGAGTCATTAAACATTCATTTCCAACATAGAATTCATAACGACGACGACTAAAACATTAAGCGATATTAATTCATTTCTTTGTCATATTCCATGACCCATTTTCGGCCAACACAACATATATACATATGGATGATTTCTTATTCATTTCTTCACCCTACAACAATCACAACATGCTAACAAGACTATAATTCATTACTTCAACACCACACAACACACCCACTTGCACGGCTAGAACACCATGCCCACAACTCACTTCCAACATACTATTTTTCATGATTTTCATCCATTTTAACATACTACAACATACATACAACCTTTGAAACACATAAAACATAATCAATTCTTACCTTTCCTCTTCAATTCCACAATAGGCTAGGGTTTGCGATAATGAAAACTAGCGGGTTGATCGCTCCAACGACACTTCCACGCTACTTAGGGACCTCAAAATAGTGGGTTTGCATCAACAAAATAATTTTGGAAGGGCTTGAATGAAAGTTGGTTTTTCTAAGCTCTTGGCCGAGAGCCTCACTTGTTGGAGTTCTTCAACTTTCTTTTTTTTTCTAAGTGTTGAATGAATTAGATGACTTAGAAGTCATCTTTTGTCTACTATGCAAGACTTGCACATGTGTCCCTTGGCCCACACAATGTGTTGTTCCAATTAAAATTGAACACAAAATGTGTGGGCCAACCACCACACTCACACGGCCAAACATGAAAAATGCATGATTTTCAAGTTCCAATTTTATTCACTTTTGGTCCCAAATTTTCCTAATTGTTCCATACCAATAAATTCATGCACAACTTATGTCTCAAAATAAAATCGAAGGTCAAAAGTCTCGACTTTGAATCCCGAAATAGTTTTGTCCTTAACTTATCATAATTATTCCGGATTGTTCCAATGTACAAAAATGCGGGATATAACATCCTCCCCCCTTTAGAACATTCGTCCTCGAATGTTAGATTAACCTTACGGGTCATACAAACAATTTGGGGGAGTTTCTTTTTCAACTATCACAACAATTCATTCATTGATCAACAATTCATTTATCAAACAACATAATCAAGTTAAAAATTTGGATTACCTGTAGGTACGGGAAATAGGTGAGGATACTTCTTCTTCATCCGCTCCTCACCTTCCCAAGTCATTTCTCTCGGTTATTATTCCGCCACAAAGCACTTTAACGAAGCCACATCTTTGTTCCGCAACTTTCTTACCCGACGATCCAATATGGCTATAGGTCGCTCCTCATAAGATAGCTCCTCTCTGTGACCTGGATATCATCTACAGGAAATACTCTGGAAGGGTCACCAATACATTTACGAAGCATAGAAACATGAAATACCGGGTGTACCGCTCCCAAATCAGCTGGCAGATCTAACTCATAGGCAACCTTGCCTATTTTACGAACAATCTGATAAGGCCCAATATATCTCGGACTGAGCTTCCCTTTCTTGCCGAATCTCATAACACCTTTCATAGGTGACACTTAAGAAAACCCAATCACCAATCCGAAACTCTAAATGTCGACGGCGATTATCCGCATATGATTTCGTCGACTCGAGCCGCTAACAACCGCTCCCGAATGAGTTTCACCTTATCCACCGCCCGCCGGACCACATCCGGGCCAATCAACTCGCCTCCCCAACATCAAACCAACCGATCGGTGACCTACACTTTTCGCCATACAACGCCTCGTACGGTGCCATCCGAATACCGGAGTGGTAGCCGTTATTATAAGCAAATTCAACAAGCGGCAAATGGTCATCCCGCCTACCTCTCGAAATCAATAACACAGCCCGCAACATATCTTCCAATGTCCGAATAGTGCGCTCGGCCCGTCCGTCGGACCGGGGATGGAATGTCGTACCGAGACTCACCCGCGTCCCCAATCCTCGCCCGAAAGGATCTCCGAAATTAGCCGTGAACTCGGGCACCTCTCGTCGGAGATAATAGATATAGGAACTCCGTGAAGTCGCACAATCTCCTTAATATATAGCCCGGCATAATCCTCACCGAGTAGGTAGTCCGACCGGAAGAAAATGGGCCGATTTTGTCACCGATCAACAATAACCCAAATGGAATCATACCTCCGTGGAGTGCGAGGTAAACCCGTAATAAAATCCATATTAATGATCTCCCACTTCCACGTCGGTATCTCCATCTCCCGCAATAGCCCACCGGGCTTCGGTGCTCAATCTTAACCGCCGGCAATTCGGACACCGAGCGACGAACTCGCTATGTCTCTTTTCATACCATCCCACCAATATAAGCATCCGAGATCATGGTACATCTTCGTCGACCCCGGGTGAACAGAATAACGGCATAATGTGCCTCGCCCATAACCCGTCGCCGCAACCCCGCAACGTCGTGCACACACATAACCGCCCCCGTGTAATAATACTCCATCGGATGAAATCTCAAACGGAGTCTTTCCTTCTCAAGGGGTCGTGTCATCTCCGTACCGTGCCGTAATAGGATCCTCATACCGATGCCGCTTAATATCTTCTCGTAATAGAGGATTCAAAGCAATACCTCGAACGTAAAACCCCAACATCTCCGTAATCGCCCAAACGAACTCCAAGACTAGCCAACCGATGGATATCGCGAACCATTTCTTCCTCTCTCGATGGCACGTCCGCTAGGCTCGCCCATAGACTTGCGACTAAGTGCATCCGCCACAACATTAGCTTTCCCCGGATGGTAGAGAATATCAACATCATAATCTTTTAACAACTCTAACCACCTCCTCCGCCGCAAGTTCAGCCTCCTTCGTTTAAAGATGTATTGGAGGCTCTTATGATCTGTATAAATATCAACGTGAACACCATATAAATAATGTCTCCACATCTTCAAAGCATGAATAACCGCGGCCAGCTCCAAATCGTGAGTAGGATAATTCTTTTCATGTTTTCTGAGCTGCCGGGAAGCATAAGCTATCACCCTGCCGTGCTGCATCAACACACACCCCAAACCAATACCAGAGGCATCACAATAAATCACATACCCATCAGGACCCTCGGGAAGAGTCGGGGACCGGAGCCGTAGTCAACTTCTTTTCAAAGAATCGGAAGCTACGCTCGCAAGCATCGACCACCGAAACTTAGCTCCCTTCCGAGTCACCTTGTCAAAGGCGCCGAAATCGAAGCAAATTTCTCTACGAATCTCCCCGTAATAACCGGCCAATCCCGTAAAAGCTACGCACCTCGCCGGCGTCGTAGGCCTAGGCCAATTCTTTACGGCCTCAATCTTCCGGGTATCCACCCGATGCCATCGCCCCAATAATATGCCCCGTAAATGCCACCGAAGTCACCGTAATTCACACTTAGAAAATTTAGCATATAGCTTCTGGTGCCGAAGTGTGCCAAGTACCGTCCTCAAATGATCTGCATGTCTCGCTTTCGATCGAGAATAAACCAGGATATCATCGATAAACACAATCACGAACATATCCAGGAACGATCTGAATACCCGATTCATCAGGTCCATAAATACCGCCGGGGCATTAGTCGCCCAAAAGACATCACTCGAATTCATAGTGCCCATATCGGGTCCCGAATGTCGTCTTGGGAATATCGCCTCTCGTACCCGTACTCGATGATAGCCTCGACCGCAGTCTATCTTCGAGAAACACCCGGCACCCCGCAACCGATCAAACAAATCATCAATCCCGGGGAGGGGATATTTATTCTTGATGGTTACCTTATTCACCGCCGTAATCAATGCACATCCGTAGCGATCCATCCTTCTTTCTCACAAACAATACCGGCGCTCCCTGTGGTGATGTATCGGGCCTAATAAAGCCCTTCTCTAATAAATCTCTCACCGCTTCTTTCAATTCTTTCAATTCTCGCAGTGCCAGTGCCATTCGTACGGAGGAATAGAGATAGGCCGAGTATCCGGCAACAAATCAATAGCAAACTCTATCTCCCGCTCGGGGGAAGACCCGGAAGCTCATCCGGGAATACATCTAAGAATTCATTAACCACCGGGACCGACCGAAGAGTCGGTGCCTCTCGCTCTAAATCATGAACACGGACCGATGATAAATATACCCCTTTTCGATCATTTTTCTTGCCTCGAGGTATGAAATAAACTTACCCCTCGGCGATGCTGTATTACCTGCCCATTCTATAACTGGTTCCCCTGGAAACTGGAAACGGACTATCTTCTTTTGACAATCAACATTAGCATAACAAGAAGCTAGCCAATCCATACCCATAATCACATCGAACTCACCATATCTAACTCTACCAAATCGGCCTTAGTACAACGGCCACTACGTATAATCACCGAACAATCTCTATAAACCGATCGGCTATAACGTAATCCCCACCGGTGTAGCTACCTCAAAGGGCTCTATCGGCTCGCATTCTATCCCAATTTTATTAGCAACAAGGGGAGAAATATATGATAATGTAGAACCTGGATCAATCGTTGCATACACATCTCGAGAGAAAACCAAGAATATACCCGTGACGACATTAGGCGACGCCTCCCCGGTCCCGTCGGCCGGCTAATGCATAAATGCGGTTCGAAGGACCGCTAGAACCAGAACTCCACCACGACCCCTCGCCCGGCCCGCTGATGCTGGCATACCTGGCCCCGCAGGGCGCATAGATACCGAGGATGAAGATGAACCACCGGCTGACCCGGTAGACTGAGCTGCGCTGCCTGCACCACCTCTAACCGGACAATCTCTCATCAGATGGCCCTGACGGCCGCAAGTAAAGCACGCACCCGTGGCACGAAAGCACTCTCCAGGGTGCTGTCTCCCACAGTGGGGAACACGGAGGTCTGGGTGGTCTCATCCGACCGCCGGAGCCTCCGTCCAACCGTGAGCCCGAAAACCCGGAGCTCGGCCTCGCCCCCGAATAACCCGCACCCTCCGATCTCCGCCGAAACCGCGGGGGTGTGCCCCGTGCCGACCGGGGAGGATATCTCGCTCGCCGCCGCCGACGAGGCCGCCCCGCCTCGAAAATCCCCGTAATACCCGCACGATCTAGCCCTCTGGGCCGGCCCCCGTCATCAACCCTATCAGCCGGCGCCCTCTCGCGTCCGTCCTCCATGCCCCGGGCGTGGGCCTCGTATGCGGCAATATCCATACCGGCCGGGCCGCCATCACCAAACAACTATCAACAAAGTACCGGTCCAATTCCCCCACTATATATCGGTGCATCCGGTCACCATGTCGCAACATATGTAGGCGCATATCCGCCGCCGAATCGAACTCTAAACCGTAATCCCGACCGGTCTCCGCCCTCTCGCTTTAACAAGCAGAATCGTCCACCGGCTCGCCGTACCCTCAGAGGCAGAAAATGGGCCAGAAGGCCTCTCAAACTCGCCCCATACGGCCGGAGGGGCACCCTCGCCTCCGGACAAGCATCCACGACTCATACCCGCTAGTCGCTACATCGTGCAACCGGTATGACGCCATCTCAACCGACTCGTCTCGGAAGCACTAATCAACCGCAGTGGTACGCCGCATCCGTCGGATGAACTCACGAGGGTCCTCTCGCGGGCTTTGACCCGAAGAACTCGGTGGCCCACAAAGTAGAAAATCACGGCCCCGTGACTATCGCGCCGTCTACGCGATCATCCCCTCGCTCCCTCGTCCGTGGACCTCGCCCCGCTACCAACCGAGTCAACAACTGGACCGCCTCTCGTAAGGTCCCATCATCCGCCCCCGGGCCGGGGGCCGGAGGCATGTGCACCGGTGCCGCGGAGCCGGCGGTGGAGCCGCCGTGCCGCACCGTGGTCGCTCCAAATCCCTCCGATACCGGCGGCGTAGCGAACTAGCCGTCGGAGGCACAATATCCGGCTCAATCCGAGCACGAGCCCTAGTAGTCATCCGGCTCGGCCGGTCTCACCGCCGCCGTAGACTTGCCCTCTCGGGCGCCGTGGCCTTCCTCGGAGGCATCGCCGAAAACATAACATTTCGTCGAAAGAGTCATCCCGATAACACAGCCTCTATCGCACGATCTAAGATCGAAGAAAAGACAACATCCTAAATGTCCCGTAGCCTCCCGTTTATAGACGTGGTGCACAACACACCGATAAACAAGACTCTACTAGACACGGTCTCTGTAGACATTCCGAGGACGAACCGCTCTGATACCACTTCTGTCACGACCCAACCCCGTAGGCCGTGACTAGTGCCCGAATTGGGCACCCAAACACAATCACAAATCCGAGTCGCAAACAGATGGCTTATATAGACACAAATATCAAACGCTGTCTCAGATTATATCAAACTGTCTCAAACACATCTCAAACACAATATATATATATATATCAAAGCCGACAAGGCTATCAAATGGCGCAACGGCCCAAAACATATACAAATGCAAGCCGACGAGGTCGCCACGGCGAACGGGATCGCCCCAAACATATATATACAAACACAATCGTACGGAATGGGCATAACCCACATACATGTCCACAGACCTCTAAACAGACAGACAGAATCATATGACGGGACAGGGCCCCGCCGTACCCCTGAACAAATATATACAAATGCAACGAACGAATATATACCAAAATATGGCTCCGAAAAGAGGGGAGCACTCCAAACGGCAGAAGAGGGTGTCCTAAACAGGTGGATCACCAAACTGTGCGTCTGTACCTGCGGGCATGAAACGCAGCCCCCGAAGAAAGGGGGTCAGTACGAAATATGTACTGAGTATGCAAAGCGTAAAAATGTAGTATACAAATCCGAGTCATAATCGAAATAGAGGCAGGTACGAAAATAAATGCATTTCCAAAATATCAAAATGTTACTTTAAAAATATAAATCATGCATAGGGCACGTAAAATATGGTCGCCCGCCCGTCGATGGCGCCATAACACAAGATAACACCGTAAAGTTTCAAATCTCCGTATCCCCGTCACATATCACAACACAACATAACGCCATACACAAGATAACACCAAATATAGCGGAACCCCGGCCCTCGAGCGAGGAGCTCGGTGAACCATAAACACAAGATAACACCGGAGTATAACAAATGCGCACGACAACGTAACCGGCCCGGACTCGGCGAAAGATATAACAAAATGCACGAGCGGAGTCGTGAGGAATCATATGCATAAAATCATTGTCATAAATCCAAAAGATAAGTAAAATAGTCATATTTGAAATCGGAATAATAATTACAACATTTTCTTTCAAAAGTTGTCGAAATTACATAAAGGAACGTCGCGGGACCCACGGACGAGTGTAGACCCGAGCTGGGCCCGCCTATGGAAAACATACTCGTCTAACATCATACAACCTTCTACGAAAATCTCAAGGCAATCCGAGCTTTTTTGTGAAAGTTATGGGCGTTCGTAGTTTTTGAATCGTTAAAGAATAAACTCTTTAAAAACCAAACTTTCATGCAACCTTTACAAATCAAGAATTCCAAGAACATAGGATCAATATTTCATAACATCAACATATGAATATCAAGAAACAAATGCGTATCATAGACATGCTCGGATTGCGAGAATAGAGTTTTCTCGAAGTTCGTGTCATAGCCTATTTTAACTAAGGCATGCCAAAGAAAGAAGGTTACTTTACATACCTCAAACGCTCTCCAATATAATCCAAACTCAAGCTAAATCCAACCTACGTCTCGGGCTGCCCAAGGTCTACAAATAATTCATAATATGCCAAACATTAGCTAGAGACATTTTGGGCATTTAATTCCAATTTAGCCCTTAATTCTACAGAAATTTGGGCAGCATTTCCCCTGTAAATAGGCCACCCCGAGAATTTAACTCGGCCAAATCAATCAACAACAACAACAACAACCAACCTAGCAACATCAAAAACCAATCCGGAAGACAATATAACATTAATAGCTCTCTTTCACATCATTCAACAACATTCAATATATTTGATTCAATGGCTTACGTTCAAGCCAACATTAACGCTTATATATTCAAATACTAACCCAAACCCATACCAACCATATTTAAAGACATTCCAAGCAATTCATACAACATTTCCAACAATCCAAAAATTGCTCCAATCTACCCGAATTCAGCCCCCAAACCCGAGAACCTCACTTTAACACATTCCTCATTTTCAAATCATGATTTGCATCCACAATTCACATTCTACAATGCTATTCTCATCAATGTGCAAAATACATTAAATGTACAATAATCTCCAAATCAGTCCGCAACAATTACAACATCAATTTGAGTCATTAAACATTCATTTCCAACATAGAATTCATAACGACGACGACTAAAACATTAAGCGATACATTAATGCGTTCTTTGTCATATTCCATGATCATTTTCGGCCAACACACAACATATACACATATGGATGATTCTCATTCATTTCTTCACCCTACAATGATCCCAACATGCTAACTAGACTTAATTCATCACTTCAATACAACACAACACACACACACTCACACGGCTAAACACCACACACACAACTCAACTTCCAACATACTATTTTTCATGATTTTCATCCATTTTAACATACTACAACATACATACAACCTTTATAACACATAAAACATAATCAAATCTTACCTTTTTCTTCTTCAACTCCACAATAGGCTAGGGTTTGCGATAATGAAAACTAGCGGGTTGATCGCTCCAACGACACTTCCACGCTACTTAGGGACCTCAAAATAGTGGGTTTGCATCAACAAAATAATTTTGGAAGGCTAGAAATGAAAGTTGATTTTTTTCTCTCCTTGGCCGAGAGCCTCACTTGGGAGTTCTTCAACTTTCTTTTTTTTTTCTAAGTGTTGGAATGAATTAGATGACTTAGAAGTCATCTTTTATACTAGCAAGACTTGTACATGTGTCCCTTGGCCCACACATGTGTTGTTCCAATTAAAATTGAACACAAATTGTGTGGGCCAATTTCCAATAATTCACACGGCCAAAGGGAAAAATTGCATGATTTTCAAGTTCCATTTTATCACTTTTGGTCCCAAATTTTCCTAATTGTTCCATGCAAACAAATTCATGCACAACTTATGTCTCAAAATCAAAGGTCCAAAAGTCTCGACTTTGCATCCCGAAATAGTTTTGTCCTTAACTTATCATAATTAATCCGGATTGTTCCAATGTACAAAAATGCGGGATATAACACCGCGAAGTCCATGTACAAGTCACTCCGCACACAGCCCAGAGATGACTCCACATCCAATTATAATACGCTCATTTTATTTCATTCCGTACAAAGCCCAGAGATACTCGATATACAATAAGTCTCGAATATGTACTCGTGTCAGCCACTCCGTACACAAACCGTGAGATGACTCATATCAAATATGTCTCAATGCATCTGTATTTCCTCCTCACTTTCCATCCTCAGTACCATAACAAGGCAATATCAATGCATCATGGAAATGAGTATGAATATGATGCGATGTAATATCAAATAACCAATTCAATCACAAACAGTACCACACATGGCACACAAGTAATATCAATAATAAGGCTACACAATAAGCCACAATTGAATCACAATTCTCATCTCAATATCAAATCAAAGCAAGGTACCGCAATGTCATAATCATGATATGTCACTAATCACCAATATCCAATGTCTCAACGTGACAACGAGAAAGTAAGTAAATAGAACAAAATAAGTCAACAACGCAACGGGGTGGCTAGCCCCCAAATTATTCAACAAGGCCTAACCTAAGACAATATCCAACCCAACTTCATACCCGAAGGTTCACATGTTGTCACAACCCAACCGGAGGGCCATGAGAGGCACCCGGTGCTAACCCACCCGGGCACCTCTCATCGTACATTCACATTCACATCTGGGTGAGCCACATGGCCTACTCATAATTTCTATACATCAATAATACTAATCTCATTGGGCAACGACACATTTTTATCAACATCAACAACTATGCCCGCATCCATATATACGAGCCGACGAGGCTAACAAAATATTATGCAAGATATGAGCCGACAAGGCTAAAAGACATCTAGCTATACACAACTGTCTACGAGCCTCTAAAAAGAGTATGTAACATCATATAGACGGGACAGGACCCCGCCATGCCCATATGTATGTACACAAAAGAAGAATACCAACAGCTTCAGCTCCGGATCAAATGGAGCTCCTCTATGCAGTCCCTAAACAAGTAATCTATGGATCAAGTCCGTTTCCCCGTCTACTGCGTTAAGCATGACGCAGTCATTCACAAACAAAAAAAAAGTTTCGTACGAATAATATAAAGAGTATGTAAGCATAATCAACATCATAATAGAGCAAAAGAGAAGCATAAGAAATAACATAAGATAGGAGAGTCAGAGATAATAAAGCCATTTAATTACCTCTAGTGGCAATCATCATGTTTTCTTACCCTTTTACTAATAGGAACCTTCCATTTCTAATGTTTACTTATATATTAGTACCATCCCCGACCATAAAGGTTCGGTGTTTCACATACCCGGCCATGACGAGGCTCGGTGTTATACATACCTGGCCCTACCAAGGCTCAGTGTTATCCGTACCCAACTGCAGTGGTGTGCGCGCGATAGATGTCATACCCGGCTATACAAGCTCGATGTTACATAATAGCTATACATACTTATACATGTATACATAAGAGTCCATAAGTATGATCAACATCAGTATCATCGTTTTCATTACATCTTTCCTTAGAGGATCAACTATCATATAAAGGAGGTAATAGCATCGTGAAAATATCGAGAATCATGAGCTTTAGTAATTCTAGGGATGGAGTCATTTGGAAGATATTATGGAACTCATGAGAAGGTATATAGCAGTAGAATCATGCCTTAATGAAAGAAGGGTTAGCCTTACATACCTCGTTGTCTTCTTAACTACTTAACGTTCACCGCTGAGCTTGAGAAACCTACATTTAGAAGGATTCATACCATGATTAAGCCTTAATGATACTCTTAAATTCAAACTAGAATAATTCATGATCTAACGAAAATTGGGCAGCATTTCCTCTATTTCGTCGACTTCCACCATATTACAAAACAACTCCCAAATAACCATAATAATATCCATAATATCATAATCAAGTACTCACATTCCATTAAGTCTTCAAAATTCATTCTCATATTCAACTTATACTAACAACTTCACACCAACCCACTTCACAATTTCATACGATGCTTCCTCATCATCATTATTACCTTCCATAATAAGATTATATCCATATTATACTAAGAATCATAACTTAAGTTAGCTTACTACTCAAAAACATCATAAAAGCTACATTTAGATCTCATTTTCTACTTTCTTCTTCTACCCAAGTTGTTCAACAACCAAGCATTCTTGATAACATGAAATAAGCATGAATAGTAACCTTTTATCTCATAAGAATGGGCTTTGGAGCAAGATATCACCTTGAGTGAAAACCCTAGCTTCAATACTCAAGTTGTTCTTGAAGTCTATTAACCCTAGTGAGCCTTCCAACACATGAACACTTCAATTCTTGCTATTTGATCTTTGTTTTCTCTTGGGTTGGAGTGGAATATGCTTGGAGAAGGGTTTGGAGCTCTCAAGACTTTTGGAAATGTGGGAAATGAAATAAAAGAACAAGGGTCATCTATTTATAAAAATAAAAAGCTGCCCGATGGACTTATACGGACCACTTATACGGTCCGTATAAGTGGACCGTATAATCCCACCATGAAATTATCCCTCTCTGGAAGGGTTATACGGACCCCTTATACGGACAGTATAAAGTTATACTGCTTTCCGAGACTTTTTCTTGTTGATTCGCTTGACTTTCAATCCTTGTGGAACCTTCTTGGCACTTATATAACACTTCATTAACCATACAATAGGCTCTATAATAGCCCCTCAAGACATTACTAAATACATATCAAATCAACTATCACGAAAACCCCTCTAAACATGACTTACGTTTCACTTCCTTCAACAAACTTAGGCTCATATATTCATAAAACTTTACAAACTTATGGTGCGCACTTTAAGCTATCTAATACTCCCCTTAATCTTGTAAGGATTTCATATTCGTCTTAAGCTCTCATTAGCCTACTCACAAGGCAACAAATCCGGAATTTTTCGAGGTGTAACACATGCATTCCCGGACTATATCATATAAACATACGTTTCGCCAATCGAAGGCTCATCATAAGGTAAACCATAACCTAGTTGAAAAGCCGCATAACAAATCTCCAACAGTCAAACCTTAGTCTCGCCTTTCCTTTCTGCCTCGATACAATGAAAGTCTAGTCATATCCGGATTAGGAAATTAGAATCAAGAAGAATCATTATTCAAACCTTACTTCTATTTAAGACCCAAATCCCAACCTATGGAATGGGGTTTATGAACTAAAAAGATGAAATTAGGAATCTATAGGTCTCAACATGAAATTAATGTTCTAGATAATCAATTATCCATCAATTATAAGCTACAAGAACTAACAAATCACTTAAATTTGGATTCTAGGCAAAACCCCCAAATTTGGGTTTGAACCCTAACTTTCAATTTTCATAAATTACACACTAATAATGAAGAAATCATCAATCCCATGCGTAAAGGAGCTAACCCAACCACTAATTCAAGATTCAATAGCCTAGAATGAAGAACCAACAAAACCCTATTTCAATCCACCATTTCTTAGGGAAACTGGCATGTTTAATGGATTCCTAAGGTAATTAATGTAACATGGAATGGAAAGGAAGGTGAAAGAACTTACCAAAATGATTTTCTATGAAGAACAACCTTGAATGCTCCCAAAAAGCTCTAAAGTTAGAATGGTATTGAATGAACAACTTAGGGCTTTTAATACACATTTAATGAATCTAACTGCCCGTTACCCGCCCCCATAGTCCATTAGCCGCTCCAGCTCTCCCTCTTCCGCGGTCCCCTGACCGCTTATGCGATCCTTCTCAAAACACACAAGGACGTTGTACCGATAGGGCCAGCACTACAGCGGTACCGCTGCTGCGGTCCTGGTGCCGCTTAAGCGGTGCACCAGACACCAAAAAATTAGACAAGTTTCACTAACTTAACCCGAAATCCCCACTATCACCCAAGACCATTTGCTCACAAATCATATATGTAGACATACATAAAAACACGCTACGAACTCACTCGTAAACTCAAAATTCCCAAAGGAGGTCTCGTTGACCGAGTCAACCCCCGATGCCTCAAAACTAACTTTCCAACCCAAGTCCCAAAATGCACCCGAGTGCATTGAGAACCGAACCGAATATACACACGAGTTATAAAAGATCATCCAGACCTCTCGGAATAGATGGATTCCCGAAAAGGTCTGTTTACTAAAAAGTCAACTTTGAGTCAACTCTTTTTCGCTTTAAGCCTAAATTTCCAATAGTCACCCAAATCATATCCAAAGACCTCGAGAAGCGTGTCAATGGTCCTTTCGGGTCAAATGTGAGCTAAACAAGCGCAGGAAAGGGTCAAAAGCACTGAAAAGGCTGTAATGACCAAACACGTCATTACATTATAAAGGACAAACCTCAACCTCTCTATCAATCGACACTCTGTGGGACCACTAATCCTTACCTTTTTCCCACTTACTTTAACATACTCAGAATTTAACGATTAGACTCAATCAAACACATAAACCACAATGTAGACCAGACTCAAACTACTTACCAAGTATCAAGTAATAATAAGTAAGTAATGAAATTGTTACATTCCGTAGTTTTATACGTTGAAATTTATAATTATTGATGGTTTTTTTAAGTACGGTTACTGGAGTGTCACGACCCGACTAGGGGGGGCCATGACGGGTACCCAGAGCTAACTATCGAGCACCGCTCATCCTGCTAGTTATCGTACTCAACCTGAACATATATATATATATATATATATATATATATATATACACACACACACACACCCCAAAGCTATACATAGATATACACAAGCTCGTATGGCTACAAAAATGATATACAAATATACAATAAGGGTTTCATGAGACCATGCTACCCACACATGCGTATCTACAATCCTCTACTAGAGTACTAGACATAGAGACGGGACACAACCCCGTCGTGTCCAAATATGTACACAAAAGAATATCTCAAAATAGCACCTCCGGAATAATGGAGTGCTCCTGTAAATCTGCTGGTAGCTACTATGGATCTGCACCGTCTCCCTGCCTACTTGTGGGCATGAGCACAGCGTCCAAAGAAAAGGACGTCAGTACGAACATTGTACTGAGTATGTAAGGCATAAACAATAATAACGTATCAATAAAACAAGAAGACATCAAGTAAGGGACAACCTGTAACTGACTGTCACTTAAGACTGAAATAATGCATGCTAACTTACTTCATAAACATCATCATATCATGTAAGCATATATAAGCTGCCCGACCATATAGGTAAGGTGTGATAATCATTAGCCCGCGTCCAGGCCTCCCGCGTCCGGGGTAAACATCTCATGCTGCCCACTAGTGGGGTCTGCCATGCCATCTGGACATGGTGTATATGCTGCCTGCCTTAGTGGTGTCTGCCCGGCCATATAGGCGCAGTGTAATCTCATCATCATATATTTATCATAATGCATTCATAAGAACTCAAAGACAACTATACTCTGTCGGGGTGACATAAGGTCGTGAACTCCCGATTCCATTATGGAGTATTCATAAGCATTTTGCCTCACCTTGAAGGAACTAGCATTATAAGGTGAGTGTAACACAATGAACAACATCAAGGAATCATAGTTAGGGTCATTAGTCTTGTAGAAACATCATATCATAGGCGCTAGAATCTTTAGACTTAGGCTCATCCTCATCATTACTATACTCGTAACATATCTCTTATCTTTTATCTTTATTTTATAAACATGAACTCATAATTTCCAGGATGTAAGAAAGTCATGAAGAGATAGGGGAAAATTCATGTCATAAGAATCATGCCTTAGAAAGAAGGGACTAGCCTTACATACCTTTTTGTTTAGCTACTCTACCACTTGAACGTTCCTCTCCAATATTCACGTTGCTACCAGGCCCACAACTCTTTAATTCTCATCTAATTAAACTACCATAAATATGACACTTAAAACTCCCTCATCTTATGACGATACACTCGATTTTTGTACGCGGATTGTGGAAGGTCCAATAATCACCAGGCGGGTCGTTATATCAGATACTAATTAAACAACCATTCGTCCCCGAACAGTGTCGGACGGATGGGGGTCACAAGGCTATATTATACTGGGCGTTACAAATTTATGCACCTCATTCCAAATCGTAGGTTTTAAATCCTTACTCGAGTTCACTTGACATTTTGTATCAATACCTCGACTATACGAAACACGCGTGGTTAGAACAGTCGTACTAACGAGAAGACGAGGAACCGAACTATGAAAATCTTAGTCCGCAAAATCGGAACAACCGAAGACCTAGGACTCATACGTGATTAAAATCCTAATGGCTGGAAAGAGCAGGACCACGAGTCATTGATGCGACTCGAGAACTGTAAGAAATTGCAGACCGCTACAGCGGTAGGCTCCCTGCTCTAGCGGTACCGCTACAGCGGAACGAGGGCCACTACAGCGAGAGTACTCAGGCAAAATTAAAATGAGGGGAGGGTAATATTTCACCTCCCCACTTCAAACCTCTCCCTTACCCGAAAACCTCTCGACTCCCCATAATTTTTCTCCCCTCATTCACTCCCCTAGACTCCTAATATTTCCCTTCTTTCCTTTTTAAACTCCCCACACTCTTCATTCAACTCCTACACTTTCAAAGAAAAAAAAAAAAAAAAAAAAAAAAAAAAGACAGATGTTTGGGTGAGTATAGCAAGGGTCAGATATTTGGAGCAAAATCTTGCAATCTTTTGCCAACTTAAGGTATGTACTCTCCTCTACTTCTCTATGAGACTGTTAGACCTCACTATTTTAAAATTTTCCATGCTTAAGTTGCTGGGTAGTGTTGAAATGTTGGGATTTTGAAACAAGGGTTTTTGATTCCTTGGGGAAAGGAGATTTCGAATTATGGGATGTTATTTCGACGTTCAGAAAGTCTTAGCATCACTGATTACTTAAGATCTGCTTGAAAATGGGGGTAAAACCTTGTTGAGTAGTGGGTGCACTTGGTAGAAGTGTTTTTGATAATGCTCGAAATTTCAGGTCTATTTGCTGTTAAGAAGTTATTTCATGGGGTGTAAACGACATGCATGCTAACATATTAATTGATCTATGTCAAAATATGTAGAAATTTGGTCAAAATTTTGGGCCACCATTTTTTAGGAACATGGATTTTCTCACTGGGGAAGATGTCGTGGACCCCCCCTTTCGCTGGCGCAGGCTTGCTACAACACTTATACGACTGCTGTAGCGAAGGTACGCTTGGGTAGAAACTAATTTCTAGCAGTCTCCCATCTAGGTTGAGTTTTGTTGGTCTTCCTTGGGTTGTACATATCTTATGGCTAGCTGAACTTGGTGTAACATCAAACTAACGCGGTTTCTTTTTATAGGTACACAATCTTACTAAGTCATGGTCGAACAACAACAAGCTGCAGCTCCCGTTTATGCCAGGTTAATCAGCTCCCAGTGCCAAAGGCGCTATATGGAACAATAGAATAAGGGTTTGTTACATGAGAGGGGTTTTATTATAGACCGAGTGGAGGAGCTTGTCCCAGAATTTTACAACCGTTTACAGGAATTTGGGTGGAACAGGTTGGTCCAGGACCCCAAAAATTACAATTCCAACTGGGTCAGGGAGTTTTATGCCATGCTCTCCACTGTTAATTGGTCCTCTCCAGACCCCAAGATTACGATTCGAGGCATCCAAGAGAAAGTCGGGGCAGAGGTGGTCAATGAAATTTATGGGCCGCCCAATCCTCCTGAGGATGAGATGCTTGCTAGGGACGATGACGGTAATGGTCCTTGGCTGATTTATGTCCTGGTTCCAGAGAACAAAAGGCGCAAGGTCACTTGGGCTATCAGTTGAACCGGAATCAAGAGTACCTACTTTTCGGCAGACACTCACAGGTGGCTAAACCTTATTTCCTGGAGGGTTCGTACTTCGAGCAACACTACTGATGTCACCTACTCTCGGGCCCTTGTGATTGCTTACCTCATGGATGGCGTGCCTGTAAATGTGGGTAAGCAGGTGATCGAGAAGTGAAGGAGTTTCGTGGTTAAGGATGGCTCGAATCTGATGTTTCCTTCCCTTATTACACTCTTATGCCGGCGGGAAATTGTGCCTACAGAGCATGTGGATCGGATGGTTAAGTGTGATGTTGAGTTCAACCCGTTGAGGGTGAAGGGTTCACGGACTCGCAGCAAGAAGAGAAAGGTAAACTTGAATGACGAGGATAGTGAGAATAGCTAGGTGCCTCTATAAATTTGTTGTGTTAGGAATTTCTTGTTTTTCTTTGAGTTTTGGATGAATTGTACAAGTTGAGAAATTTTGAAACAGGGAATCTAGTCACTGGAATTTTTTTACCGCTGCAGTGGTGCGATTTTCGCTATAGAGGATCCGCAGTGGTGAGAAGGGCTTCGCATGTACGAGAAATCTAAAAATGTAAAGGTTCGTTGTAGCTGACTAAGTCTCGCTACGGCGTACCCGCTTGCGGGGGGTGAGTACACCACTGAGGCTAAGATTCTGGACCGGTAAGCATATTTCTACTGCCCAACAAGATGGTACAACACAGGGAACTCCCTTTTAAACAAACGTAACACACTCACATAATTCACAGATCATCGATAGGACGGCACTGCTAGATACTAATTGGAATCAACCAGATACCCATTGGTGTCACGGCCCAAAACACACCCTAGACGTGACCGGCATCCGGCGTCATGAACAACATCGGAAGAACCTTATAGATCAATAACCATCAAGTCCATTTCTATAATCTTTCATTATTTAATTAAACAAGTCATAAATAGCTAAATAAATCGTGACCATAATTATGAAATAAAATCAGCGGAAATCTAATATAAATAAGTTATCATCAAACGTAGCAACACCCAATTAGTCAAGCAATGACTTCACATCTACCCACATTATGACACTTGTTTATGGAGCTTCTATGAAAATTAAACTAACTCAGGACACAGCCCGAAACTACTAAGGAGTAATATTTGACTTAATGAAAACCCACGAACAAGTGTGTGCGCTCACCAATGATTTGGAAAGTAGAAAGTACTCCTAATCCACGAGATCTGTCTGCTCTTCTTCATTACCTAACATACCATCAAAAACAACAATGGTATGCCTGAGTACTGGGTACTCAGTGAGTGTCTCGGGGACAATAAGTAATATAACAAAATATATATATTTCTATAAGATCAGTGATACAATTTCAATGAACAGTTAGAAATCCAGAAGTAAGATAATTTACCAACAACTTCACAACCATCAATAAAGAAACCATAAATCGGCATATAATTCAGTTCCAACTCATTATGTCATTACGTACAATTCCAGTCTTTCCGGTTCGAGTTCAATATTTTCAACAAGCCACTCACAGGAAAATGAGTTCATTGTTTTCAATAAGCCACTCACAGGCAAACAAGTGTACCACATGCCAATACAGGCCCAAACAAGTGAAACGGCGGATGACCACTTAAGGTTCCCTAAATGTTACACCTCGGAAAAAATTTCCGTTGATGCACAGTGAATAGGCTAATGAAGACTACGAAGTATGCGATGTTTCAGTAAGTAAGAAATAGCATTTGATGATTCTAAATAAGATTTTAAAGACATTCAGTGTTAGACGAGAAAGTTGCCAAGAGAAGGCCATGTATGCGATAAGTATCGGAAGGGATTTATGAGTAGCAAGTTGATGACAACTTAATGATATGTTGGGGAAGAGTTATAACGCCCTTAGATTGTTAATAAAGTGATAAACAAGTGTTAAGAAGGTTCCATAAAGATTGAGATCAAACGAGACGACGGGATCGAACTTGGTGAAACAATGGGTTTCACGGCCATGTTCCACGGCCAAGTATATGTTCCACGGACCGTGGATGGGTCCGTGGAACCGCCATAGAGAAGATGGCTGGCTGTTCATGAACCACGACCAGTTTCACGGCCAGCATTAGGTTCCACGGACCGTGGAACAGTCCGTGGAACCCCCGACGGGCTGAAATGTTTCAAGTTTATAAATGTGTTTCCAACTTCATTAATTCATTTCCAACACTTCTCCACTTCTCTCTAAATTCTCTAAGGCATCACATATATTTCATAAACAAGAATCCAAAGAAAATCAAAGGTTCTTATCATCAAACTAAGTGAATCAAAGCAAGAAAACCCATTAAAGTTCATCAAAAGCAAAGAATTCAAGTGAAGGAAAATCTAGGGTTTTGCTCAAGTGAGGTATATGCAACCAAGGTTCAATCCTACACCATCTAAGGTAAGTTTTATGATGTTTTCATGCTGTTTAAAGTATTTGGAAGTTGAAACACTCGGATTAAAAAAGAATATAAGAAATGGGTCATGAATGTGTGAATAGTGAATTATTAATTGGGCTCTCATGCATGCTATATGTATTTATGTATTTGTATATAGTTATTTGATATTACCGAGTCCTATTATGGCCGGGTACCGATATTATCGAGTCCTATTATGGCCGGGTACCGATATTATCGAGTCCTATTATGGTCGGGTACCGATATTATCGAGTCCTATTATGGCCGGGTACCGATATTACCGAGTCCTATTATGGTCGGGAACCGATGTTACCGATTCCTATTATGGTCGGGTACCGATATTATCGAGTCCTGTTATGGTCGGGTACCGATATTACCGAGTTCTATTATGGCTGAGTACCAATATTATCGAGTCCTATTATGGCCGAGTACCAATATTACCGAACCTTATTATGGCCGGGTACCGATATTGTATAGGTATGGATGTGGATATATGAAATGTTTCTTCTAGAAAAAGGTTAAGTAAGCATGATGAATGTCTTAAAAGGTATCATGAGGTATAAGCGGTTCTTTTATCTTATGCTATTCTTCGTGCTTTTATCATGTTACTATTCATGCCTTACATACTCAGTACATTGTTCGTACTGACGTCCTTTCTTATGCGTACGTTGCGCTGATGCCCACAGGGAAGTAGGGAGATAGATCTGATCCTTAGGAGCTTCATCAACAGAGTCTCAGGAGCGCTCCATTTGCTTCGGAGCCACAGTCTATTGGTATTACTCATTTGTGTATATACTTGGGCATAGCGGAGTCCTGCCCTGTCTTTATGGATTTATGTATTCTATATGGTGGCTCGTAGACAGATGTATATAGCTAGATGTCCATAACCTTATCAGTTCATATTGTTGTATAACATTTTGGTAGCCATGACATCTTGTGATGATGGGCATAGTTGTTGATGATTATATAGAAATGTGTCGTTATCTAGTGACATATGCCTTACAGACTTTGACACCTATGAGTTATCTTTGTGGTCCACCTAGAAATGGATATGCGATGTATGTTCAGAGGTGCTCGGTAGGTTAGCTCTAGGTACCCGTCATGGCCCTCTGGTTAGGTAGTGAGAAAAGTGGTATCAAAGCAGTTCATCCTAGGGTATGTCTACGAGCCGTGTCCAGTAAGTCTTGTTTATGAGTGTAAAGCGCGCCACACTTATAAACAGGAGGCTGCAGGGTATTTAGGAATGATTGACCTTTCTTTCTCATCTTAGATCGTACGATAGAGCTATGCTATCAGGATTCCCTTTATCCTAATCGTGTGTTATGATTTCAGCGATGCCTATGGAGAGTAAAGCAACGGCGGCCCAGTAGGGCAAGAGGGTGGCTCGAAGGAGGACTGAGCGGGAACCGCCGGCAGATATAGAGGAGGGTGAGTTCCATAATGAGGTTCCATCTTGGACCTCTCATACTCCACCCATCTCAAAGGAGCATGAAGGGGCCTCAACTCCAGCTCTAGTACCCCCAGTTCCTCCACCAGATGCCACAGGCCAAGAGATAAGACATACCATCCTTTTGCTTACCCAGTTAGTAGCCGCTCAGGCTTAGTGGCCGGGGTTCGGGCCATAGTGATAGGGGTCAGAGTAAGAGGGCCAGATCTTCCGGTGCTGCTAGTGAGTTCAGAGGGGGTCAAAGGCAGTAGTATTCCAGTCATTTAGGCCAATCAGTGGCCAGTGCACCTTCTCAATTTGCGGATAAGAGATTTGATCACCCTATTACTTTTGGACCGGGCCAGAGCTCCAGGATTTGTGTTCCTAGTATAGGGGTGATTCCAGCCAGGCGAGACCATCTTCACCGCGATGTACTTAGTGCGGCAAGTTATATGCAGGACAGTGTCGCTTGGGTTTAAATATTTGTTATACTTGTGGGTGGCCAGGCAACATTATGAGAGATTGTCCTTTAAGAGTAGGTCGAGGTGTGGCTCAACCGAAGAGGTTTGCAGTTGGTTCTTCATCCTCTCAGTGCCCTCCTGGGTAAACCTCCCATACTCTAGTAGGCCGTGGCAGAGGTAGAGGGGGAGCATCCAGCTTGAGCAATCCTCAGAACCGTGTTTATGCATTTACTGGTCGACAGAACTTGAAGTCTCCACCTGATATTGTTACAGGTACATTGTCCGTATTTTCTCATGATGAGTATGCATTAGTTGATCCGGGTTCTATATTGCTATATGTTACTCCTTATATTGTTGGTCGGACTGAGGCGAAACTTGAGTCGATTACATCTTTCAAAGTGTTTCATTAATAAGATGTCAGTATGATTAGATGGGGGTTGTAACTTTTTCTCGAAGCAAGAAATAGAAGGGATAAGTATATGCTTAAATATGACCCTTGAATATAAGTATGCTAATGATTTATAAGTATAAAGGGGTAGAAGAGGTAAGAGAACGATGTACATTACTAAAAGAGCCAGCTATCGACAAGAGCCTTTTTATCGTATAAAGTATATTGGCAAGGATGTTATACAGAGGTATGAGTATAAGGATATATGAATATAAGACAAAGTTAGGACTATGGTACAGAAAGATTCTTTTTTAGAAGTCCTCTTGTCATAAGATTATTGAGTTAGTAATATAAGGCTGAATAGCTAGTGAAGGATGTGAACGATGCTTTGAAGGAATTGTTTATATGATGGTAGATGAATGAGTTGAAAGTCGCGAGTTGATATAAGATGTACCCTTCATTAAGTAGATGAATTTGTAGTTTAAAAGAGGCTTGTCTAAAGACTGAGTGTTTATGTGGCAAAGAGAAGGAGGAACATTAATAATCAGGGCAGATTCTGAGAATAAAATTGGCGCTAGATACCAACACGGTGATGAAATGGGAAAGCGAATAATAGGAGAAAGGTGATCTTGGAAGAACAGTAAAGGAACTATGAAGATCCTTTTGATAAAAGCTTAGGCCCATCCAGGATCAGTACGTCTACGAGAATATGTGACTCGTTACAAATATGTGCAACCGACTAGATAAATTTAGACGGCGAATAGTCATGACTAAGATTATTTACGGATTTGCTGAGAGCATGTACTTGCAAGGAAAAGGAGAACTAATGGTATGTTAAGTATAGAATAATGGGCTAACACCCTAAGGGGCGAAGATGAGACAAGTATTGGATCAGGAGTATGCTTTGTTAGAAGTTGGAATGATAGCAACAAAAATGAATTGGGAACCACCATAAAAGGGATAAGGTTGGGAGATAAAGTTCCAAGGAGAGTCTTACCCGAAGTTCCAAGACAAAGATGCTACGAAAGGTCTAGTAATGAAGAAACAAAGAAGGATTGGGTATGATAACATGGGAGAAAAATCTTATATATGATACGAGAATCTTAGGTACAGAAGATCCATGAGGTAAAGGAAATTAAAGTCACGTTGCAAGTAAGGTGGAACCAGATAGACTTACATGAGGAATTAAAGGCTGGTAGTGGAAATGGAGAAGGATAACGACGAGTAACTTCGCGTAAAATAGGTTGGTTATACTAAGAAGAATAAGGATAAATCTAGCGCCAAGATGGATACGTTTATTCTGGAAGGTAACAGAACGGTATAGAATTATGTATCCCAAAGATGATACAAGTACATGAGAAGCTTGTCCAGATTATTATAGGGCTTCAACTGTTTAAGCATATCATAGTCAAGGATGGAAATGGAAAGTAATATGATATAAGTCAAAAAACTTGAGTAAGGATATAGTATTCTAGATATGGCATATCTCTAAAAATCGAAGCTTGAGAGGGTAGTCAGGAAAGAGTATCTCAGTAAGGTGGATTCCTAAGATATCAAGGTCGAACCTATATGAAATGTAGCAAAGGTAGATGATCTATTCAGAGGCAATAAAGATATATCATGACCTTGATGGATCAAAAGAAGAAATATTGCAGAGTTCATAGTCCGCTAATAAATAAATAGAAAGCCGGAAAGACCAAGGAACATATAGATATGTCGTTGAGGAATGAATGAATGATCAGTATGGATATTATAACTATAAGGATGTTAGGATAACTTGTTAGTGTGTTCTAGTTACCATTCTAATATTTGGATAGCCCCGTATGAAGCTCTATATGGGCGAAAGTGTAGATCACTAATTGGATGGTTCGAAGTAGGGAAGACAAAGTTATTGGGGCCAGACTTGATCCAGCAAGCGGTGGAGAAGATCAAGCTTATTCAAGACCGGTTATTAACAGCTCAAAGTCGTCAGAAATCCTACGCGGACAATCGTCGACGAAACTTGGAATTCAAAGTTAATGATTGGGTATTCTTGAAAGTGTCACCGATGAAAGATGTAATGAGATTTGGCAAGAAAGGCAAGCTTAGTCCCCGGTATATTGGTCCTTACAAGATTGTGCGCAAAGTAAGCCAAGTATCTTATGAGTTAGATTTGCCTTCAGATTTGGAGTCAGTCCACTTAGTCTTTCATGTGTCAATGCTTCGTACGTGCGCTGGAGATCCTTCCAGAATTGTGCCTGCAGATGATTGTTATATCCCGTATTTTTAAACATTGGGATATTTTAAAGCTGGTAGCGACAAGTTAAGGACAAGACAATGTTGGGATACGAGGTAGAGACTTTTAGCCTCCGATTTTATTTTAATGCACAAGTTGCTTATAAATTTTAATTGGCATGGAAATATTAATGGAGATTAGGAGTTAATTAACCATAATTATATTATTAAGTGGGGATTAGGGATTATTTTAATGTTCAATTAATCCTAATTAGGTGTTAATGGCCGTGTGGGTCCCACCCATGGTTTGGCCAAATTTGATTGGCTCAAGCCATGAGTGGGACATGTGTCCAACATATAGGAGTGATATAAATAGCAAATTGATGACAAGGAAAGTCATATTTCATCTTCACCAAACTTAGAAAATTTAGAGAGGGAGAGAGAAGCTCTCGGCCATGGCTGGCCGAGATTGAAGCTTGAGAATTGTTGATCAAATTTGATTTTCTTCAAGTATTTCAACCCTTTGGAAGGTGTATAACAACGTGGGGTTGATCCTAGATAACAAGAACAAGTATTGATACAAGGCACAAATTCTAGCCAAGTTGAGAAGTCAAGTGTTAAAGGTAAGATTTAATCTTCTTTTGCATGTATTATGGATGGTTTGTGCGTGTTGTAGTGTGTAGAAATAAATGAAATCCATGGAACTTTGTGTGTTGGTGTTGAAGCCGTGTAGGAGCTGCTTGTGTAGGAAATGGTAAATTGATTTTGCTTGGTATTTTTGCTGTTGTTGTTATGGATTTTATGATGAAAATGAAAGTGTTTGATGGTTCAAATTGGAGTTGAAATCGTTGGTGGGCTGCTGTAGAAGTTAGTATGTTGTTAATATAGTTTCTTGCGTTTATATGGATAATATTGTAACGGGTGGATTGTTGGTATAGTTCATGAATTTGGAAGGAAAGAACGTGTTGTTGTTATTCTTGTTGAACTTGGAAGATTATATGTTGTATTATGTGTTGGTTGGGCTATTTTGGAGTGTTGTACGGGCTGTCCGGAGTGTCCTCGAGTCATGTTGAATAGTCTCGGGTTGATACTTGAATGCATGATTAGTGATGTTAGCTTGGTTGTATGTAGTTGGTTTGAATATAAGCGAACGTCGTCTAATTGTCTAGAAAGGAGTTACTAATATTAGAATGCGTTTTGAATCTCTTCGTAGTTTAATCGTAGTTCTTGACGTCTTAATATAGGTTGAGATACTAGTGGGCAGCGTATACGTGTTGTGTTGCGAGTAACGCTAAAGGTATGTAAAGCCTATCCTTTCTTTCTTTTTCTTTTGGCATATCCTAGATGTAAGTATGATACGATTTGAGCTTTGGGGTAACTCTATTCATAAGTTCCGAGCATGTTTTATGATTCTTATTCACTTCTTGATGTTAGACTTCTTAATATAGTCGAGCTACTGCCCTCGAGTTTCTATATGATTGGATAGTAAACGATGCGTAAAAGTTCCTATTCTTGAAAGACTTCATAATAACTAATGACCATAACTTTCATAAGCTGTTTCGTATTAATTTGATACATGTCTATGATCCCAGAGGCTTCATTTTGATATAGTTCATAATGATGTTCAAAGAGTACTTAATATGGCTATCATCCTGATACTCGAGCGTTGGTTAGTCTACTTATCTATTGAGTCTCAAAAGATGATTTATATGCATATGATTATTCACTACTCTGCTCGTGCATCGTTATTACATCTTTCACCGAGTCCTCACTGTGAGGGCGGTACGGTATATATATATATATTATGGTGTTATGCCGTGTTATGGTGCTATCTTTGTGATACGGAGTTATGCTGTGATACGGAGTTATGCCGTGATACGGAGTTATGTCGTGTTTGGAGTATCCGTGTTATGGCGCCAAAGACGGGGTGGCGACCATGTTCACCGAGTCCTATAAAGGGCCGGATATGATATATGATATTGACATGCATGATTTGTGTTTCAAAGGCAAGCATTTCGGTATTTTGGTTATTGTACTCATTTTATGTACTTCTTATTTCGGTTATAATCCTATTTACTGTATTTCATGCTTTATATACTCAGTACATATTTCGTACTGACCCCCCTTCTTCGGGGTCGCGTTTCATGCCCGCAGGTACAGATTCTTGCTTTGGTGATCCGCCAGCTTAGGATTTTTGTTCAGCTAACTTGGAGTGCTCCATTGTCCCGGAGCCTAGCCTTTTGGGTATAGATCCTTTCGTTGTATATATGTGTTCATTCAGGGGTACGGCGGGCCCCTGTCCCGTTCTATGTTGTTGTTGATACTCTTAGAGGTCTGTAGACATATGTGTGGGTCTGTATATAGTTGTTGTTTAGTTGTGTATATACGACTTATGTTTTGGGACGTTCCCATTCGTAGTGGCAGCCTTGTCGGCTTGCGTATATATAGATATGTTTTGGGACGTTGTATGTAGTGGCAGCCCCTTATCCGCCCGCGTATATATATATAGTTCGGGGCGTTCCCACATGTTATGATAGCCTTGCCGCTTATGTACGATGTTATCTCGTTGGTAGTTGTGACTCCACAGAGACATGTTGTCTTGATATATATATATATATATATATATATATATATATATATATATATATATATATATATATGCGACGTTTTTGAGACGACGTCTTGCCCTTTTATATATGAGTTCCTTATCATGCTAGTGGTGGACTCGATTATATCTAACAAGTGTGTATACGAGTGTCCGGCTCGGCACTAGTCGCGGCCTACGGGGTTGGGTCGTGACAAAAGTGGTATCGAGCAGCCTCTTCATCCTCGGGAGTGTCTACAGACCGTGTCTAGTAGAGTCTTGTTTATCGGTGTGTTGTGCACCACATCTATAAACAGGAAGCTACAGGACATTTAGGAAGTTATATTTCCTTCTGTCTTAGATCGTGCGATAGAGCCAGAGTCTAGGAAATATCGCTTCTGACCTCTTTTCCTGTAGGTAGGTTGTCACGACTCAACCCCGTAGGCCGTGACTAGTGCCCGAGCTAGGCACCCATACGCGCTCACTAACCAGATTCGGCATACAAATGACCCGTACATAAATCCGTATCAGACGTGGCCCCAAACTGACGCATACAACATGTATTGCACAGAAGCCGGCAAGGCTGCCACGGCGGATGGGCCGCCCAAACACAACTTACTCACGCATCCGAACAAAACTGTACATAACCCACATCTATGTCTACGGCACCTCTAATACGGAACAACGAGTAATCGTATGACGGACAGGCCCCGCCGTACCCGAATAAACATAATCATGTACATCGGAAGAGTATAAACCCAAAATATTGGCTAACAAAGCGGAGCACTCGAACAAGCAGAATGGAAATCCTAATGTGGATCACCAAAACGCGTATCCGTACTCGCGGGCATGAAACGCAGCCCCCCGAAGACAAATGGGGTCGACGAAATATGTACCGAGTATGCAAGCGTAAGGTGCGAAAGAATCGAGTCATGATCGAAAAATGTATACGTAAAGTAGACATAATAACTGAAATACCAAAGCGCTTGCGTCTGACATACAAATCATACATATGAGGTACAGAAGGCAAATATAATGATCATCATATACATACCGTAACACATCATAACATCATAACCGATCATATGAGATGCTATTAACCGATGTGGGATTGGCCTAAACCAATGTGGGATTGGCCTAAACCAATTTGGGATTGGCCTAAACCAGTGTGGAATGTTACCTCACTCCTGGGTTTGCCCCACCATTGGGTTTGCCCCACCACCGGCTCTGATTCCAACTGAGCATATTCCAGAATCCATACATATAACATATAACGTAGCATATATACACTGTACCCGGCCGAAAGGGGCTCGGCGTACCGAACACATCATACTTCAAAATAGAGCATAGTATGCATAATAACATAACCGGCCCGGGACTTGGCGAAACATGTAACAACAAAATACACGAACAGAGTTATGAGTAACCAAATACAGTTTAAAACAATTTCCAAGACTTAATATGTTAATCACAACGAACCATCATTTACAAGCCAAAACAGTAGTCAAATCAGATTTTTCTTTCAATCGCCATCAGAATTATACAGAAGAAGATCGCGGGACCCACGGACGAGCGTCAACCCAATCCGGGCCCGCCTACGAAAATCATAGTCATCATATGTTACCGAATCATTATTACAACCTCAAAAGATAAGTAAACTGATCGTACTTGAAATCGGAATAATAGTCATGTCATAGCCTTTCTAAAGTCGTCAGAAGTACATAAGGAAAGTCGCGGGGCCCACGGAGGGGTGTCGACCCGAGCCGGGCCCGCCCATGGAAAACGTAGTCATCATACATCATAGAATCATTTTTGAGCATATCGAAGCGATCCGGTTCTGTCTGTGAAAGTTACGGACTTTCGTAGTTTTCTTTTAACTTTAGGAACAAAACTCTTTTAAAAACTAAACTTTTATGCAACTTTTGAAAGTTAGACATACAAAAGACATAAGGACCAATATTTCATCATATCAAGCATACGAATACCAAGAAACAAATAAGAATCACAGACAAGGTCGGATCGCGAGAGTAGACTTTCCTCGAGGCTCGTGTCATAGCCTATTTACGACTAAGGCATGCCAAAAGAAGGAAGGGCCAAGCTTTACATACCTCAAACGCTTCCAAAGCTACTACAAACTCAAGCTAATCACGACCTACGCCTCGGGCTCCCCAAGGTCTACAAATACGTCAACGGATATCAAATATTAGCTATAGCCATTTGGGCATTTAATTCCAAATTAGCCCTTAATTCTACAGAAATTTGGGCAGCATTTCCCCTGTAAATAGGCCAACCCCGAGAATTTAACTCGGCCAAATCAACAACAACAACATCAACAACCAACCTAGCAACATCAATAATCAATTCAAAACGAATTCTAGCATTAAATACGCTTTCTACATAATCCAACAACATTCATTATTTTCAATTCAACGGCTTACCTTCAAGCCAACATCAACGCTTATACATTCAAATACTAACCCGAACCCATACCAACAATATTCAATGAAATTTCAAACAAGTCATACCACATTTCAAACATCCCAAATAATACTCCAACTCACCCGAAAACAGTCCCCAACTATAACCCATTCCTCACTTCCAAATCATGATTTGCACCAACAATCCACATTCTAATAATGCTATTCTTATAACTATGGAAATTGTATTAAATGCACATAATCCTCCAAATCAGCCCGCAATACTTACAACATCAATTCGAGTCATTAAACTCTTATCGTCAACATAGAATTCATAACAACAACAACTAAAACGATAAGTAATATTAATTCATTCTTTGTCACACATGGGAGGTTACATTCGGCCAACATACCAACATGCACATATTGATAATTCTCATTCATTTCTCCACCCTACAATGATCACTCAATTCATTACTCCAATACAACACAACACACACACACCTCACACGGCTAACACACCATGCACACGACTCACTTCCAACATACCCTATTTCATGATTTTCATCCATTTTTGCATACTACAACATGCATACAACATTTATAACACATAAAACATGATTAAAATCTCACCTTTCTTCTTCAACTCCACACTAGGCTAGGGTTTGCAAGGATGAGAACGGATGATTGGATGACCCGAACAACACTTCCACGTTACTTAGGGACCTCAAATTAGTGGATTTGCATCAACAAAATAATTTTGGGATGGCTAGAATTGGACCTCAATTTTGGGTGTTCTTGGCCGAGAGCCTTGATGATGTTGCTCTTCAACTTCTTCTTTTTTTCTAAGTGTTGGAATGAAAGGAGATGACTTAGAAGTCATCTTTTGTGCTATTATATGCATTGCACAAGTGTCCTTGGCCCACACATGTGTTAGACCAATTAAAATTATCCACAAATTATATGGGCCAACTCCCACACCACACGGCCAAAGCAAGGAAAATGCATGATTTTCAACTTCCAATTATATCACTTTTGGTCCTAAATTTTCCTAAGTGTTCCATGCAAACAAATTCATGAACAACTTATGTCTCAAAATAAAATCGAAGGTCAAAAGTCTCGACTTTGTATCCCGGAATGGTTTTGGCCCTAACTTATCATAGTCAATCCGGATTGTCCCGACATACAAAATGCGGGATATAACATCCTCCCCCCCCCCCCCTTTAGAACATTCGTCCTCGAATGACAATTAGCCTTACGGGATCTTATAAACACTCGGGGGAGTTTCTTTTACAATTATCACAAACTTCGGTTTATACATCAATCAAAGATAACCAATTAAAGAGTCTAAATTACTTCGTACCCACATCCGGTGGCACCTCCCCGATCCCCGTCCACGGTCAACGCACATAGGCGGTTCGATGGACCGCCGGGAGGCTCCGCCGCGGCCTCCCCACGGCCGGCTGGTGTCGGTGTGCCCCGCCCCGTCGGGCGCATAGCTACGGAAGGTGAAGACAAACCGGCAACTGACTCAGTAAGCTGGGCCGCACCACCTGGACCGCCCCTGTATGGACACTCTCTCTTAAAATGACCCTGGCCGCCACAAGTAAAACAAGCGCCCGTGGCACGATAACACTCCCCAGGGTGATGCCTCCCACAAGGGAACACAGAGGTCTGGGCGGCCTCATCCGGCTACTGGAACCTCTGTCCAACTGTGAGCCTGAAACCCCGGGAGCTCGCCTCGCCCTCGAATATCCCGCACCTCTCTTCTCCCCCGCCGTGAACCGTGGGGGCGTACTCGTGGCCGGGCCGGGCGGTGGGGGGCGAGGCCGCCGTTGAGGCCCCCCGCCGAGACTCTCCGGGTATCACCCGCGAGATCTAGCCCTCTTGGGCCGGTCCCCCATCATAATCTCTATCGGCCGACGCCCGTGTCGCTCCTCCATACCCCGGGCATGTGCCCGATTCGTGCGATGTCCATCCTCGATCGTCGCCATCACCGTACAACTTTCAACCAAGTAGTCATCCCCCCCACACATACCGGTGCATCCGTCACCATATCGCCCACATAAGCGGGCGCATATCCGGCCGCCGAATCAAACTCTAGACTATACTCCCGGGGACGCTTCCCCCCCCGCCCCCCGCCTCAACAACACCCGTCTACCCCCGGCCCGTCTCACCTCCGGAGGTAAAACGGGCCAGAAGGCCCTCCGTAAACTCGCCCATACCGGTCGGGAGGGTCACCCTCACCTGCGGACAACATCCAGACTCGTACCGCTAGCCACTACATCGTGCAACCGATAGGATGCCATCTCAACCGACTCGTCTCGGAAGCACTAATCAATCGCAAGCAGGTACGCCTGCATCCGTCGATGAACTCCCGAGGGTCCTCTCGGCGGCTTTGACCCGAAAACTCGCGGGCCACAAAGGCAAAAAATCACGGCCCTCTCGACCGCCATATCTATCCGCACGATCACCCCCCGATCCGTGCCCGTGAACCTCGGGCCGCCATCAATTCGGTCAATAACCGTACCGCATCTAGCATCGCCCGATCCTCCGCCCCCGGGCCGAGGAGCCGGGGCGCGGCTCTCGAACCTCGTGGCCGGCGGGAGCCGTCCCCGTCCTGCGTACCGTGGTCGCTCCAAATCCCTCCGACACCGGCGGTGGTGCGTAACCGGGTCGTCGGGGGCACAATCTCCGCCAGCCGGGCACGGCCCTAGTAGCTATCCGGCCCGGGCCGGGTCTCGGCCCGCCGCCGTAGACTTGCCCTTCGGGCCGTCGCCTTCCTCGGAGGCATCGCCGAAAACATAACATTCCGTCAGAAGAGTCATCCAGATAACACAGCTCTATCGCACGATCTAAGATCAGAAGGAAAGATAACATCCTAAATGTCCTATAGCCTCCTGTTTATAGATGTGGTGCACAACACACCAATAAGCAAGACCCTACTAGACACGGTCTGTAGACATTCCGAGGACGAACCGCTCTGATACCACTTCTGTCATGACCCAACCCCGTAGGTCGTGACTAGTGCCCGAGCTGGGCACCCATACGCGCTCACTAACCAGATTCGGCATACAAATGACCCGTACATAAATCCGTATCAGACGTGGCTCCAAACTGACGCATACAACATGTACTGCATAGAAGCCGTCAAGGCTATCATAATATACATAACGTAGCAAGAAACACATACACGCAAACACAAGGCCGCCACGGCGGATGGGCCGCCCTAAACACAACTTACTCACGCATCCGAACAAACCGTACATAACCCACATCTATGTCTACCTCTGTCTGAGAACAACGAAGAATCGACGACGATGACGGAGACTGTGGCCCCGCCATTCTCGAATAAACATAATCATGTACATCGGAAGAGTATATACCCAAAATATTGGCTCCCGTAACAAAGGGAGCACTCGAGCAAATAGATGAAATCTCTACGACTGCGGATCACCAAAACACGTATCCGTACTGCGGGCATGAAACACAAACGGAAGTGGGTCGTACGAAATATGTACCGAGTATGCAAAGTTATATGTACAAGAAACGAGAACCGAGTCATGATCGAAATGTAGTACGTAAAGTAGACATAATAATCGAAATACCAAAGCGCTTGCGTCGACATACAAATCATACATATGAGGTACAGAAGGCAAATATAATGATCATCATATACATACCGTAACACATCATAACATCATAACCGATCATATGAGATGTCATTAACCGATGTGACATTGGCCTAAACCAATGTGGGATTGGCCTAAACCAGTGTGGAATGTTACCTCACTCCTGGGTTTGCCCCTCCATTGGGTTTGCCCCACCACCGGCTCTGATTCCAACTGAGCATATTCCAGAATCCATACATATAACGTAGCATATATACACTGTACGCGGCCGAAAGGGGCTCGTCGTACCGAACACATCATACTTCAAAATACAGCATAGTACGCATAATAACATAACCGGCCCGGGACTTGGCGAAAAATGTAACAACAAAATACACGAACGAAAGCATGAGTAACCAAATACAAACTTTAAAATAATTTCCAAGACTAAATATGTTAATCACAACGAACCATCATTTACAAGCCAAAACAGTAGTCAAATCAGATTTTTCTTTCAATCGCCATCAGAATTATACAGAAGAAGATCGCGGGACCCACGGACGAGCGTCAACCCAATCCGGGCCCGCCTACGAAAATCATAGTATCATATGTTACCGAATCATTATTACAACCTCAAAAGATAAGTAAACCGATCGTACTTGAAATCGGAATAATAGTCATGTCATATCCTTTCTAAAGTCGTCGAAGTACATAAGGAAAGTCGCGGGGCCCACGGAGGGGTGTCGACCCGAGCCGGCCCGCCCATGGAAAACGTAGTCATCATACATCATAGAATCATTTTTGAGCATATCGAAGCGATCCGGTTTGTCGTCCGTGAAAGTTACGGACTTTCGTAGTTTTCGGAATCCTTTAGGAACAAAACTCTTTTAAAAACTAAACTTTTATGCAACTTTTGAAAGTTAGACATACAAAAGACATAAGGACCAATATTTCATCATATCAAGCATACGAATACCAAGAAACAAATAAGAATCACAGACATGGTCGGATCGCGAGAGTAGACTTTCCTCGAGGCTAGTGTCATAACCTATTTATGACTAAGGCATGCCAAAAGAAGGAAGGGCCAAGCTTTACATACCTCAAACGCTTCCAAAGCTACTCCAAACTCAAGCTAATCACGACCTACGCCTCGGGCTCCCCAAGGTCTACAAATACGTCAATGGATATCAAATATTAGCTATAGCCATTTGGGCATTTAATTCCAAACTAGCCCTTAATTCTACTGTAAATTTGGGCGCATTTCCCCGTAGAATAGGCCAACCCCGAGAATTTAACCTCGGCCAACAACAACAACATCAACAACCAACCTAGAAACATCAATAATCAATTCAAAACGAATTCTAGCATTAAATACGCTTTCTACATAATCCAACAACATTCATTATTTTCAATTCAACGGCTTACCTTCAAGCCAACATCAACGCTTATACATTCAAATACTAACCCGAAACCATACCAACAATATTCAAGGACATTTCAAACAAGTCATACCACATTTCAAACATCCCAAATAATACTCCAACTCACTCCGAAAACAAATTTCAACCCGAGAACACAACTATAACCCATTCCTCATTTCCAAATCATGATTTGCACCAACAATCCACATTCTAATAATGCTATTCTTATAATTTTGGAAATTGCATTAAATGCACATAATCCTCCAAATCAGCCCGCAATACTTACAACATCAATTCGAGTCATTAAACTCTTATCGTCAACATAGAATTCATAACAACAACAACTAAAACGATAAGTAATATTAATTCATTCTTTGTCACACATGGGAGGTTACATTCGGCCAACATACCAACATGCACATATTGATAATTCTCATTCATTTCTCCACCCTACAATGATCACAACATGCTAACTAGACTTCAATTCATTACTCCAATACAACACAACACACACACACCTCACACGGCTAACACACCATGCACACGACTCACTTCCAACATACCCTATTTCATGATTTTCATCCATTTTTGCATACTACAAATGCATGCAACATTTATAACACATAAAACATGATTAAAATCTCACCTTTCTTCTTCAACTCCACACTAGGCTAGGGTTTGCAAGGATGAGAACGGATGATTGGATGACCCGAACAACACTTTCACGTTACTTAGGGACCTCAAATTAGTGGATTTTCATCAACAAAATAATTTTGGGATGGCTAGAATTGGACCTCAATTTTGGGTGTTCTTGGCCGAGAAAGCCTTGATGATGTTGCTCTCAACTTCTTCTTTTTTTCTAAGTGTTGGAATGAAAAGAGATGACTTAGAAGTCATCTTTTGTGCTATTATATGCATTGCACAAGTGTCCTTGGCCCACACATGTGTTGGACCAATTAAAATTATCCACAAATTGTATGGGCCAACTCCCACACCACACGGCCAAAGCAAGGAAAATGCATGATTTTCAACTTCCAATTATATCACTTTTGGTCCCAAATTTTCATAAGTCTTCCATGCAAACAAATTCATGAACAACTTATGTCTCAAAATAAAATCGAAGGTCAAAAGTCTCGACTTTGTATCCCGGAATGGTTTTGGCCCTAACTTATCATAGTCAATCCGGATTGTCCCGATGTACAAAATGCGGGATATAACATAGGTGCAGACTGGCGAGAGATGAAGAGATCAGATTCAGATAGTGGGGGTGCTACGAAGGCCCCTAGAGTAGATTCAGACCCTGTGCTCCATGACCGAAAGGAAGGAGCCTCGGTTATTCCATGGAGACCGATCCCTCGTAGACAGACGCGATGATTCCTCCGTGAAGTTTTTGACATCAGGAGGAGGACCCCCCCAAGGGACAAGATGACACGTATCCATCCGAGTATTCGTCCGGGGATACCGAGAGGAGACTCCCCGAGGCCGTACCGCCGCTCCCTATAGCAGAGCACTACGTTAGGCCGCCCTACCCCTAGTGTTACGAATTACCCCTCTATCCTCGGCCGTCGGTAAACCGGGGAGTTGCTAGGTTATCTACGTTCCTCGAACTCGCCGAGCGCGAGATGATGAAGGCCGACATGCTGATTTCTCCGGGCAGACGATGACGAGAAGCATACTTCACCTTATAGATCACCGATCGAGAAGAGACCGTCGCTGGGTTATAGAGGCTTTATTAA
>NC_081353.1:61567379-61694212 GCF_029784015.1 Lycium ferocissimum
ATATATGATATCGATACGCATTATTTGTGTTTCAAAAGCAAGCATTTTGGTGTACTCATTTTCTCGTACTTATTTCGTTATGATCCCGTTTTCGTATTTCATGCTTTATATACTCGGTACATATTTCATACCGCCCCCTTTCTTCGGGGGCTGCGTTTCATGGCCGCAGGTACAGACGCTCATTTTGGTGATCCGCCAAACCTTAGGATATCTATTCTCGCTATCTTGAGTGCTCCTTGTTCCAGCCTATATTTTTGGTACAGATCCTTTTGTTGTATACATATGCTTAGCCGTGGCACGGCGGGGTCTCCGTCCCGTCATATGTTGGCCATTGTCACTCTTAGAGGTCTGTAGACATATGTGTGGGTTGTATATAGTTACTGTTCGGTTGTGTCTATATGACTTATGTTTTGGGACGTTCCCTTTCGTAGTGGAAGGAAGCCTTGCCGGCTTGCGTATGTATATTGTTGGGGCGTTCCCACATGTTATGATAGCCTTGCCGGCTTATGTACGATATTACCTGTTGGAAGTTGTAACTCCCTGAGACAGGTTGCTGAGATATGTATATGTATGCGACAGTTTTGAGACGACGTCTTGCCTTTTTATATATAAGTTCTTTATTATGCTAGTTGTGGATGATTATAGTTAACAGGTGTGTATGCGAGTGTCTTGCTCGGACGCTAGTCACGTCCTACGGGGTTGAGTCGTGACAATCCCTTTCTTTCTTATGGCATGTTCTTACCTCAACAAACCTATACGAATGATATCCATATTGAGTCCATTCCTAGAAACAATTAAAGCTTATGGTTCTTGATGTTCTTATGATATTGTTGATACTTGTATTATGATTATTGATCTTTATCTTATGGTTATTGATCTTATTCATTGATGTTGATCTCAACTTATGGTTATTATTCCTTCAAGGTGAGATATGTTCACGATAATAGTTCCATAATGGTAATCGGAGCGTTACCGATCTTATGTCACTCCGATAGAGTCATAACGCTTTCTTTGAGCTCTCATGCATGCTTTACACACACACACAATATATATATATATATATATATATATATATATGTACATTTTCTCACACCGAGCCGTGCTATAGTCGGCCGGATACGACACCTACTATGCACACCACTACATGTCACGACCTAACCAGAGGGCCATGATGGGCACCCGATGCTAGCCCACCCGGGCACCTCTTATCGTACATCCACATTTACATCTAAGCGGGCACATAGCTTAATCATAATTTCTATCCGCATTCATGCTAATCTTATCAAAACGATACATTCATAACATTATTAACAACTATAGCCATATCAATGTACATAAGCCGGCGAGGCTATCAAAATGATATACAAGGTATAAGCCAATAAGGCTTCAAGACATCTAACCATATACAGCTGTCTACGAGCCTATAAGAAGAGTAGGTAACATCATATAGGCGGGACAGGACCCCGCCGTGCCCATGTATGTACACAAAAGAATAATACCAAAAGCTGTAGCTCCGGATGAAATGGAGCTCCTCTATGTAGTCCCTCAATAAGAAAGCTATGGATCAAGCCTATCTCCCTGGCCACCTGCAGGCATGACGCAACGTCCATAAACAAAAGGACGTCAGTATGAATAATGTACTGGGTATGTAAATCATAATCAACATCATAATAGGAGCATAAGAAACAGCATGAGAAATAGCATAAGATGGGAGAATCGGGAGATAGTAGAGCCATCATCATAATTACTTACTTGTCTTTCATAGGGACCTTTCATTTCTAATGCGTGCTCGTGTACATACATATAAATGTATACATATATCTACATCCGTATCCATATTCGTATCCGCATTCATATACATATTCATATCCATAGCATACCCGACCATGAAGGTTCGGTGGTTTCACATACCCAACTATGACAAGGCTCGGTGATTATACATACCTGGCCCTACCAAGGCTCAGTGTCATCCGTACCCAACTGCAGTGGTGTGCGCGCAATAGATATCATACCTAGCCATATAAGCTCGGTGTTACACAATAGTCATACATACTTAGACACGTATACTTAAGAGTCCATAAGTATCATCAACATCATTACCATTATCGTTTTTGTTACGTCTATCCTTGGAGGATCAACTATCATATAAAGGATGCAATGGAATCATGAAAGTATCGAGGATCATGATGTTTAGTAGCTCTAGGGATAGAATCATTTGGAGGACATTATAGAACTCATGAAAGGATATATATATATATATATATATAGCCAAGGAACCATGCCTTATTGAAAGAAGGGTTAGCCTTACATACCTCTTTTGTCTTCTTAACTATCTAACGTTCACCGTCAAGCTTGAATAATCTACATTTAGAAGGATTCATATCATGGTTAAGCCTTAATGATACTCTTAAATTCAAACTAGAATAATTCATAGTCTAATGAAAATTGGGCAGCATTTCCCCTATTTCGTCAACTTCCACCATATCACAAAACAACTCCCAACAACCACAATACCATTCATAATACGCTCATAATATCCAAATCAAGTAATCACATTACACTAAGCCTTCAATATTCACCCTCATGTTCAACTCATACTAGCAACTTCATACCCATTTTAGCACATTTTCATATAATGCTTCTTCATCACCATTATTACCTTCCATAACAAGATTATATCCATATTATACTAGTAATCATGACTCAAGTTAGCTCACTACTTAAAAACATCACAAAAGTTACATTTAGCCCTCATTTTCTACTCTCTTATTCAACCCTAAGCTATCAAATACTTCCCTTAATCTCATAAGGATTTCACAATCACCTTAAGGTCACATTAGCCTATCCACGAGGTAACACATACGGAATTTTTTGAGGTGTAACACTGCAGTTGGGTACGGATAACACCGAGTCTTATTATGGTCAGGTACGGATGACACCAATCCTATAGGGTTGGGTACGGTATTATGATATATGTATATGTATGAAAATGATTTTAAAAAAAAGGAAAGCATGCATGACATCCGCCTTAAGAAGCATTCAGATGTACAGGTTATTTCTCTTATCTCATGTTACTTTTCATATCTTTATTATGCTGTTCTCCATGCCTTACATACTCGGTACATTATTTGTACTAATGTAATTTTGTTTGTGGGCCCTGCATTCATGCTCGTGGGTAGACAGGGACCTGGATCAAATCCTTAGGCTACTTTCTCAGCGATTAAACAGGAGCACTCCACTTGTTTCGGAGTTGCAGTTCAGCTTGGTATGATTCTTTGGTGTAAATTTTGGCACGGCGGGGTCCTGTCCTGTCCCTATTATTTTATGCACTCCATGTAGAGGCTCGTAGAGAGATATGCTCAGTTAGATGTTCTATGACCTTTCAAGTCCATATTTTGTTATATCATTTAACAGCCTTGTCGGCTTGAATACATGGGCGCAATTTGATGACGTGCATATATATATATATATATATGCATTTATCCCTTGGGCTTGTATCCCTTATAGTTTATGATATCTATTAGTTAGCTATGGCCCACTCAGGTATGATTTTGTGATGCATGTATGTCATGTGGTGCACGGACGGTTATCTCCGGGTGCCCGTTCGTCCTAAGGCTGTCTATGAACCGTGTCTATTAGAGTCTTGTTGATAGGTGTGCAGTGCACCACACTTATAAGCAGGAAGCTGCATGACATTTAGGAAGATTCACCTTTCTTTCTCATCTTAGATCGTGCGATGTTATAAGGATTCCCTTTTTCCTGACCTTATGTTATGATTTCAGTACTGCCTATGACGAGGAAAGCTTCAGCGGCTCATAAGGGCAAGTCAGTGATAGGTAGGAGAACTGGACGAGTACCGCTTGTAGATGTTGAGGAGGGCGAGTCCCAGAATGAGGTTCCATCTCAAACCTCTCAGCCCCAGGGGCCCAGCTCCAGCACCCCGCTTCCTCCACCTAATGCCTCGGGTTAGGAGATGTGAGAGGCTATTCAATTCACTCAGTTAGTAGCCGGCCGTGCCCATCGTCGGGGTACAGGTTATGGTGACAGGGCTATTAGTGCCAAAGTTTGAGATTTTATTAATTTAGACCCTCCAGAATTCTTTGGGTCAAAATCAGATGAGGACCCATTGAATTTTATAGATGGGATGTTGAGGACGTTACGGGTGATGCATGCTTCAGGCATTGAGTCACTAGAGTTGGCTTCCTATAGATTATGGGATGTTGTTGTTCATTGGTATGAGACTTGGGTGTTTTCTAGAGGGATTAATGCACTCCCACCCGTGTAACAGGAGTTCACAGATGCCTTTCTTCAACATTATTTGCCGCCAGAGATTCGACGGGCACGAGCTGATAGGTTCTTGAATCTTAGACAGGGGAACATAAGTGTTCGAGAGTACAATCTTCATTTTAACTCTTTGGCTAGATATGCTCCAGCTATTGTAGGAGACATGAGAGACCGTGTTTATCGATTTGTGAGTAGATTGGGACCACACTTGATTGATAACTGCATGACGGCTTCTCTTCAGACAGGTATGGATATTTCTCGCATTCAGACTCATGCTCAGAACCTAGAGGAGCATGAACAGCAGCGGAGAGTCCAACGTGAGCATGATAGGGTTCATAGTAAGATTGTCAGATCTTTAGGTGTTGTTAGTGAGTTCAGAGTGTGTCAGAGGCAGCAATATTCTAGGCATTTGGGCCATTCAGTAGCTAGTGCAACTCCGCAGTTTGTATGCCAGAGATTTGATCGATCTACTTATAAAGGACCAGGTTAGGGTTCTAGAGCCTCAGGTTCTCAGTATAGAGGTGACTCAGGCCAGATGAGGCCACCTTTACCATAATGTACTCGATTAGGGATAACACACATCGGGCAGGTGCCGCCGAGTTTGGATGGTTGCGTTATGCTTGCGGTCAGCGAGACCATATTATGCGTGAGTGTCCGTCGAGGGGTGGTAGAGGTGTAGTTCAGCCTACTGGATCAGCAATTGGTTCATCATAATCTGTACGCCCTCCAGGGCAAGGCTATCAGACACCAGCAGGCCACGGTAGAGGCAGAGGGAGAGTGTCCAGCTCAAGCGGTCCTCAGAACCGCACTTATACATTGGCTGGCCAGCAACATCTTGAGTCTTCGCCTGATGTGGTTACATGTCACGACCCGACGAGGGGCTATGACGGGTACCCGGAGCTAACTACCGAGCACCACTCATTCTAATACTCATCAAACTTATCCTGCATACATTTATTGTCCTCACATATCTAATCATAAGAAAACCCATTTTTCAATTTCAAGCATATCTCCTTTATATACATAAGCCCTTCGGCTATCAAAATAATATATATACAATGAGGGAAATTATGAGACCATATCACCCACACATACGTATCTACGATCCTCTGCTAGAGTACTAGACATAAGGACGGGACAGGACCCCGCCGTGCCTAAATATGTACACAAAATAATACATCAAATAGCACCTCCGGAATAATGGAGTGGTCTCGGAAATCTGCTGGTCAGCTCCTATGAATCTGGGTCGCCTCCCTGTCTACTTGTGGGCATGAACACATCGTTCAAAGAAGAGGACGTCAGTACGAACATTGTACTGAGTATGTAAGGAATAAGCAATAATGACATATCAATAAATAAGGAGACATCAAATGAGGAACAACCCGTGAATCGACAACAATAAACATAAATAAAAAATACTAAAATATAAGTTAAATAAACGTCACATATTAACCGAGTAGTAAATGTTAAATTACATATGTTATTAAACGGCACAAGACATGTTATATATTTGAAGATTACATAAGGAAACAACGATCATACAACTTAAGAAACATAAAAACCAACAAGCAATAGCAACTACCGATTTCTATTTCTGGCAAACATTCTTGTTAGACCGTTTGCACGTACTACACTTCCTAGCCATGCGAGTGAGCTATATCCATTTCATTCGTCCTTCTAGTTGTACCGCGCTCCCCCAAGCTCGCTCGTATTCGGTTTGTAATTAAACCGAAGGGAGAAGGTGGCCAATATGCCTTATCACCCAACGGTGAAAATTTTCCATCGTACGCTTGCTTGTAATACTTGCAAATCGTAGTACTTAAGTAACATAGGTCTTTGGTCGAATTCCGTGGATATTACAAAATTTAATGGCATGAACATGGCATATGGTAAGTTTCTCCACTTCCCACACGAACACTTTTTCCTTCAACAGAGACTTTACGGATATTTCGCGCCCTTACCTTTCGTGTGCAAAATGTCGAATCTCAAAGACCCCTTCAATTGTATTGTATTGCTTCATGTCACAGTGTCTTTTCAGGACCTCTCCCAAAAGATTCATCAAACTTCTTTTCAACGGTGAGCCCAAAACTTTTTATCCGCAATCAACAAACCAAGCAAGGTGCTTCTCTCAACAAACCAATCAACAAGATTTTTAAACGTATAACGGACCGTAGGTAATGTGCAATCCACGAGCTTTCTTCAATAAACCGTTGTAAGACCGGAGATATTCGTTGTCATAGCCCCCACCCATGACCGTTGTCCTTATTCAATGCCCATTTCTCCTCCGGGAAAAGCTTTTAACCATGATCTACTGGAGGTGACAATCTTTTAATTTGTTCCATCCTCATTTTATACTTTCTTCACGTGCTCGTAGCCGCCAACCACATTACTTCTCGGGTCACCGTTGAGGAACTTTTAATTAAAGTTGTTTTTCAAAAGCCAAACGCAAAACCTATGGCGCGTGGATGGTGGTTGTAACCAATCAGCGTGTTTGGACACATTGCAAGATTCCCCGACGACTTGGTCGACGTAATAAGTCTAATTCTTGCCTCCCACAAAACAATATATCTCCACAACAACACAAGGAACCACGTCCAAGACTCAAAGCTCTCGCGTGCAACAATATCATATGCAAGTTGAAAAATGTTATTGTTCGCATCAATTCCAACAAGATTAAGCTTCATCTCATACTTACCGTACAGTATGAGTGCCTATCGAGATGATTGCCCGCAATTTTGAATCCATCGATGTCTTGGTTTATAAGCACAGAAAAGAAACTTGAAGATGTGTTCACCTTGCGTATCGTAGTTGATTGGCTCCCACTCAACAACGGTCCCCCGATTGAAATATTGTAAGGCAACCATGTATTTGCAAGCAAATGTTTGAAAGAGGTTTCAAAATCTCCAAATACCATTTCAATAGCTTTCTTACGCCCGCGTGCTTTTCTATAACTAGTGCAACCCTTTTATTTTTCCGAACCGACTTAATATCATGTATGGATCGACCATAATATATGGTATCAACGTAGTAGCAATTAGGTGATCGTTAAAATTGGAATGATCCTTCCGTAATCATCCGCGAGACAACTATGTTGGAGAACCGTTTTACTGTCTTCCACATACTAATAGGCTCGGACGACGTGAATGCCTCGAAAAGGACCCTCACGTGTGATTAGAGCCGTTGATTGGACCTCGGGAGCGTACGACTAGGGACACACCAAAATCTATTATTGGGTAATATGCATCATCAACCTGCGCATGACGAGTCGGGCATATCTTGGTCAAAAACGAACCCTGTCATCAACCAACGGCGATCCACGAGCCTTGACCCCGTCTATTACCTCGCTGGCGTCCTCTGCACTGCGCGCGGTCTTGGTACATTAGACGTTGACGACGAGGAACTTGCAAAGTAGGCGGCTCAATATACTCCGTCCCCGGTGGTGTACGATTTGGGATAAGTAAACAACGTCCCAGAGAGAGTGCTGGTACCATGTGTCGACACCCAATTTTTAGCCCTCCCCTTTCGTTTAATTAATTTCACTATGCTTTTAGTCTGAAAAATTCCCAAACGAGTTAGGAATATTTGCACTAATTATTACGCTATTTTTCGAGATATATCTCTCTAAAGTTAAGAACATTTTTATTGTTTCTTAAAAATGACTAAACATCATATTTTATAATTAAAAAGGACTAAATTGACTAAACATCATATTTTATATATAATTAAAATCATTCGAAAAAATAATAATAATGTTGATATTCGTATATCAATATTGGCATTAGCATTTTTCCTTTAATCCTACTTATTACCGTATTAATCATCCTTTACTCTATTCTTTAAACTAAATGCGTATATTAAATTACTTGTGTCATAATTTATATAGGTATGCATTTTGTGGGAATTAATTAAGACGAAGAAGCATATTTTAATTAATTGATTGAAATAGAGGGGGATTAGAAATTAAATCATCCACCCATAATAGTGGGCCAATTCCCTTCTCCCCTTTCTACAAAATTCGTGGCCCCAAAAAAAATGTCCCACTAACCCGCCCCAGCCCACTACCCGACCCGGCCCAAACCTCTAAACTAAGTTCCTAAATCAGTCACCTTTTACTCTAACCAAAAATAAGCTAACCAAACGATCCCCTTTCTAACCAGCCACCCTAACCAAACGACCTCTTTCTCTTCTTCAACTAAACACAACCCCCAATGCTGCCATCGCCGCCACCCCATCACTTCCATCACGTCTCCCCACCGCCACCACGACCATCAGACTGCAAAACAACCTTCTCTCTCTTGAATGGAAAAAATAATGAAAATCTGTGGGTTTGAAGCTTTCACCGCCTCCACTGCTACCACGTCTTTTTTGCCTTCTATTGATTTGGTGGCAGAGCTGAAAGGGGCAGGTAGAGCATCATATCAACCTCTGTGGAAGAGAAGTGTGGTGAACCGTCTGTTTCAAGGTCGACTTTTGTTCGACCCGATGGGTAAAGGCTCTCATACCCGCGAATCCACTGGATTTGGAGGCCCAACGAATCCACATCCATCAAATCCACCTGAAAAGGTGAAGTTCCGTCACTTTTTTCGTTCATTCTTTCATTTTTCGAAATTGCAGTTTTTCCCCCTCCTTTAATTCGAATTTCCAATCAAAATCCCCTTTGAATGAGCTGTTGAAACCCCCCTCAGCATTTGCCTATAAATACCGGCCTTTGAGGGCTATTTTAGAACAGGTTCAACATTGTAGAGAAATTCGGATTTTCATAAGTTTTCTTGATAGTTAAAAATCCCTTAAGTTTAAGAAGTTGAAAAACCATAAAAATCCCTTTTATTTTTTCACAAGCTTCCCCCATAAAATTCCTTTGTTAAAACTTGAATTCTGTAGAAATTATCCAAATTTCTTTTGGTTATAAGTTCTCGTCTTGACAACAAACTACTTCAAGCGGATTCGGGGACTCGACGACGACAATAGTCTCAGTTCGCTGTCACGAAGAAGGTAATCGTACTCTTTCTCTTCGTCTTCAATTTTGTAAAAGTAGAAATGTAGTCGTTCAAGTATTTCTTGTCGTTTATTTGGTTTAATTGGCTAGAATGTGTTCTCTCCCGTTTTGTTGTAAATTAGCGTAGAACGACTAATTTCGTTGAATATGTGTTTAACCCCATCGCTTTAGCTAAAAAGGGTAATTCTCAAAATCCCTCTCTTTTAAACTTTGTCGCTTTTAGTTCTGTCCTGGTATAGCATTATGTATTCTTTATATGGTTTGTGTTATAGACTAGTTTAGGTCTAATCATGTGTAACAACTTTAAATCTTGAGATTGTATTAGTTTAAGCTTCAAAAACTAAAACTAGCAATGCTTTAGTGTTAGTATAATTTCCTTGAATAGTTGTTGATATTGACTAGTTTTATTTATTTTATATGATCAGTTTAGTTTAAAGCTAATGGGAAATCTGGTTTAAATTAGCATAAGATAAAGTTGATGTGCTGTTTGGAGCTATTAACATACATCAGTTTTAATCTTGGGCTGGTTTATATTGTCTTAAGGAGATTAGATGTTGTTTTAGATTTAAATAATCTAAAGATGTCTTTTGAAACATACTTGAGCACCTGATAGTCTTGATATGTAGACATTTAATTCGAATTTGACAAGAAAATTTCTCTAATTAATCCCTGCCTCATGGATTGGGATATCTGTTGATTTGAAACTATATTATGTTGCTATTATGTTGACTCTGTCATGTATTTGAAACTATTTGTGTTGACCAAACAACCTATAGTGAGGGTCATTCATTTTTTTTTCTCTTTGCTTAAGTGTTTATGAGTTGTTAAAAGGAAATGGGGGAATTTACATGCTGGTTTGAATAAAATGGGAATAGATCACTGTTATAGGCTAATGGTTGTGCATGCATGAACTTGGTTTTGGTTGGGCATAGTTGTTCTCAGTGCTTGTTAGTTTCAGTATTCTTGCTATTATGGACAGTTGGGTTAGTCTAATGTGGGGTTGAAGTAAGTTTCTTAGATTTGTTCTAGTAGAAACTTTGGGTAGTAGCCTATAGAAATGGATCTTATGGGCTAGTTCATTACTGTCTATGATAGCTTCCCTTATGTGCATCCGGATTCAAGTTACAGTACAAGTTAAGCTTATCATGTCTGTGTCAATATGATATAGGTCTAGTCTGTGGACTTATTTTAGTTTAAGATACTTTTTTTTTTGGGTCTAGTTTGGCATTAAGTATAAGTTATACTCAAGAGACTCTAGATTGGGAATATCTAGAGTTTAATGATCCTTTGTTTTAGCTTCTTCTCTTGTCTAAAAAAAATTCCCAGAAAAGAATTTCAAAGTTTTCAGTTTTCAAACTTATTAATCCATGAGAGTTGTAGATGTGCTTGGTTGATCTTCCTTATTAATAGTATTGGTCAAATAGTTGAAATATGTTTTCTAAACTCAGTTTGAGACTTGAAGGCACAAACATCATCCTGTTTTTCAAAGTAGTTGTTTTCTTTTAGGATTGCCTATCAAATGTTCTAAGTGGTGTTCTCATTTGTTGATAATTACATCAGAGGATTAGCTAATTGATTTTAAAAGGCCAAAAGAAGTCTTTATAATAGTCACAACAGTTTTCCATTGGGGTGTCTTTGTTTGCTTTGTAAACCAGCAAAGACTTCATTTTTTTTTCCTTTTGAATTTTAGTTCCATAAACCTCCCAAGTCATTTAGTTCAAACACTCAGCTGATTCTAAAACTGATCTTTTTTAATTCTCTGAATGTGTTTGACTTAGCAAATGAGCTCCCTCATAACCTCTATGTTAAGTTGGTAATGAATCACATGATCAATGTAAGGTAACTTGGACTTTAGATAGTAGAAGGAAATAGGATCTTGTTGTGCATTTGATAAGTAAATTCTATATTTATGTGTTTTATGAAACCAAGGTGTTAAAACCCTAGTTGTTCTCAGTCATAGTCTTCAAAGGAAGTGATCTCAATATATTTAGCAAGATGTTAATCCCAGGGTGGGATTTCATTTGTTTAATCACCCCTTGGAAAAGAATGAGTTACTCTGAACTTTCCTACCTATACATGCGTGTAATGACATTCTTGTGTTTAATATGCCATTATGTGAGTTAATTAACTGAGGCATTTGGCCAGAACATAGGTTGTCCTGTAGCTTGCCTAGCACTTTAGATTGCTTCCATTTGGTTGAAACTCACAGGCCAAGAAGTTAAGATTCGAAATTTGATTATTTGTTACCCCATTATTATGCGGTTGAGGAATTCCATGAATGATATGTTTTTTTTCCCTCTCTTAGTTAGTTGCTGCTTATGTGATTAAAACAATAGCGAAAATAAACTTTAAATCCCATCCTCACTCAGTTGTCTTGAGCAGTCATTTGGTATTGGTTTATTTAGTCTCTGTTGTATAATAATAAGTTTGATCTTGCTGCATTTGATACTTGATTTAATCCCTGAAGAATAGTTTATACTTCAGTATTTAAGATGTGTAAATTATGAGCTTGTCATTAACTAATGTGAAATGCATCCCCTCATGCGTGTTGAAATACAAACCAAATGCCTCCAATCTTTAGCTATCATCTCCTTAGCTTATTGATACACTGGTATAACTCCATGCATGCTTCACCTTTAGTGGTTTCTGTCCAGCACTTTCCTTTTCTTCTTCTTCTTCTCAAGTGTTAAGTTTTTACTTTGTCATAAGTTGAGTGTCTAATTAGCAATCAGTAGTAGAATATGAACATGTTTGACTGATTGCTTTGCTAACCTCATCATTATGAGCAGCTAACTTGAATCAGTAGGCTTATGTTATGTATTTCAACCTTGGATTTCCTGTTTCTATAACTTTAGGTAGTAAAAGGATCCCACCAGATTCTTGAGGAAGGCTATTAGCCACATGTGATGTCTAGCTGCTAAAGTCTTGCGCAGTAAACTATTTTGAGTGTTTGTTGCCCCTGTTCTTTGTCAAAGACTGCTTTAAAACTAAGTAGATTTCAAAAGAACCTTATTTCATTGGTATTGCTCATATGTAAAACCTTCTCAAGAAATAATGGAGACTCTTATTTTGGTGGTTAGGTCCTGTTCATACATTAATAAAGTATGACTGTTCTGTGCTTGTGATTCTCATATTCAGTTGCCTTGAAGTGGTCAGTTGATGGCTTTGTTTAAGTAGTAAATGAGCTTAAACCAGGCAGATCCTTCCTTACTCACAAATCATGAGTTGTGTTTAATATGTGGTCTATGTTTACTTGATCTTTCCTTATTAAGAGTGTTGATTGAAATTGTTGAAATCTAGCACTAATCTTCTGTTTTAAGATTGGAGTGGAATAGTGGGCATCCTGTTTGTTTTCTTTTACCTTTTTGAACCTAAAAAATTATCTCTTATGTGTTTCACTCATGAAAGTATTTCTAAATCTTGCTTGCCAGTTAATAGTTCCCTTGACTGCATTTTTTTTCCTACTGTCCTGGTGTTTGAAATCTAAGGCAAACTTAAGGATTGGTTTAGCCTCCTTCAATAGCCTGCCATGCCAAGGTTCTAGAAACCTTTGGACCCTATGCTGCATTGAAAATCAGAGGGTGGTAGCCTCCTTTGTTGTTTTATCTTTTGAACTATGTGTTCGGTCTAATGTTCAAGAATCAGTCCCTAAGCCAAGTTTTCTTTCAAAATGCTTGGTTGCATGGTGTCTTAATCCCTTGGCAACTGTTTTCAAGTGATTAATTACCAAACAGTTGGTTAAGTTGTTAGTTTGTTTAAAGGTCTGGATTGTTGATACTCAAAATCAAGAATATGTTCCTCTATTTTGAGCTTAAATGATTTAATTTTTTAAGATTTTGGAACACTTAAAATTGGCATATAAAAGGGTTAACAAAAATAAGTATACACGTAGGAGAGTTGCAAAGATTATGATGACATGATAAACTTGGTTGCTTGCCTTAAAATCTGTTTGCATCACCATTAATAGGATCTACTTAGCTTAGTTCTTTCTTTCAAAAAAGTGATATTAGGATGGGCTCACTTCTTGCAGTGTCTTGTTGTTAATTTGCTATTACAAAGCGTGTGTGTGTGAGAGAGATATTTGATTAAAGTAATGACATATCTGTGGAAAGTTTCCCTTATGAAGTTTACTGGATATTGTTTAAGGCTAGTTTCCAGAATTATATGTGGTTTCTTGATTAGTTAGTTTTCGTCATTATAATCTCTCTAGTTTGCTTCTAATCCTTTTCATTTTTTTTTTCATGAGCAACTTTGGGAGCATTTGGAGTTATGGCAACTCTGGATTCTGCCCACCTTAGAGAAACAATAGCCGCATTCATGTCTCGTGTCTAACCCTATTTCGTTCGTGTCAAGAGTCCCGTCCCTCTTACTCTCTTAAAATTTTATATCTTTTGTATTATTATATGTTATTTGGACCCTTGACTAACATCTTTTATGGGTTTGTATTTGTAGGATTTTGCTTCTTGTTTGTTTGTGAACTTGTGAATGCCCGAACTTTGTTGTTGGTCACTTTCTTTAGATATAAATCTTGGTTTCCATTTAACTTTGCGTATTTCACAGGTTATAAACATTTTCTAACTAATAGATAAGGCTGAAATTTTTTTTTTTTTTTTCTCTTCTTTAAAGTTAATTAACGTTCCCTTTTTAAATCCATTTTAACAAAATGAGTGATTTAAATAGGGGTTTCAAAAGGATAAGATGCGTATTTTATGGGTAATCATTTTCTATTTTATGCTAACATATTGAACAGGTTAGATTCATTAAATTTAAATGAGGAAATTATATTAGAGCCCGAGTATAGTGGCTCAAGCTATTTTACGAAAGCTATAAGGTAAATATCCCATTTTATATACACACATATATATATATATATATATATATATTTTTATTTTCAATAATTCCTTTAATCATCTTTTCATCATGTATATATATATATATATTTCCATATAACAAAAATATAGCTATTTTTGAACAATTATATACCATTTGTCATAGGATATAAATATCGTACATATACATTATTTTTCTAAAAAATATGCATTTCTAATCCTCTCATTTTATACTATTGTATACAAAATACATCATGAATATATACATATATATATGTTTACATCTCATGTATACTAACTACTGCCTCTACAATAATCATACACATGCACCATTTTCATATACATATATATCACATATACTATCTAATTCTTTTACATATCACATATATACGTTATTTTCCTATAAAAGAAAAAAAATATATCTTCTTATTCTATATTATACATACTATTCTTATATAAAATAATTGTCATATATATTTTCCTCATGCATGCATTACATTAACTACTTCCTTTATAAAATATGCATTTATTCACATAGTTATAATTACTTTAAAAATTCCCTTTTTTTTTTTACAAATAGTTTTGATAGAGTAGTTTCTTTTCCGCAATTCTTTAAAAATAGGTAATAATAAAAATAAGAAATAGATAAATAATCCCCCTCTAGTGTTAATTAAACTAAGTTTAAAGACTGTCCTCGGATAGGCTCTGAGGGATGCTTAACACCTTCCCCTCGGGGTAAATAAAACCCTTACCTAGAATCTCACAGGTTTCAAAGACTAAAAATGGAGTTTACATTTTTACAAATGGTTTCCTAATATTTCCTAAAATTAGGTGGCGACTCTGAAAATTTGCAAAACCAGAGGAAACATAGTCATAAGTTGTGAACTAGTTTTAATCCGTTAAAAATAGGGCATGACAGAATGGCGACTCCGCTGGGGATCATACCTTAGGTTTTGACTTTAGTAGACTTAGTTTAAGAAGTAGATACTCGAGGGATGTTTGTTTATTTATTTTATCACCTGTTATTTATGAGTTGCTACATTGCTATATTTGAAAGGACGCAAGCCAAAGCCAAACTTGTGCTCCTTATTTGTTTGAGAAAACACTATTTGTTACTGCTTTCCTTATAATGTCATTGCACTTTCTATCGAGTCTTTGGCCGTACACTTACACACACTGTGGTTCACGCGAGGTGTTGTCTGACACACCTCCACCCCTTCTTTGGATTCTCTAGTTTCAGAGTCGGTACGGTAGTTTACTACGTACCTTCTCGCAAACATTCAGTCCCACTCCGAAACTCTTAGGAAAAAATCTTATTCTAGAAAAAATAAGTCATGCTGCATACACCTTAGGCAGGACAATCCAAGGTATTGTCGCTGCAAATTAGGAATCCACCCTTTTGTCAAAGGTTTGAAACCTGAATGACATAACCCTTTATGTGAATTGATGAAATGATCCTTAAAAGACACAAGATGATTTTTTTTTTTTTTTAACAAACAATACTTATCATAACCTTTACCCTTCTTTTTCAGATGGAAATCAACCAAAACCTACCAAATATCCAAATGATAGTCTCATCTCCTCACGACCTGCAAACTTGGTGGAGGAACATAAAAGTGGCACACGGAGAGGAAATCAGACAACATCTGGGGTCGTTAATGTCACTAATGGGTATCCAAGCTAACAAAACTCTCACCAAGCTGCTGATAGAATTTTGGGATCCCGCCAGTGTAACCTTCAATTTTTTAGATTTTGAGATAACCCCTACTTTAGAGGAAATTTGTGGATTCACCGACTTACCATTTGAGGGAAGAATGCCGGTGTTACCATCCTTCATATCGGGAGAGAAATTCTTGCGCATTTTGGGATTTAATGTCTACCGGTCTTGAGGAACGTGGAAAATGATCGAGTGAAGTTTGACTTTCTTTTTTCGAGATTTGGGCGCCGAGAAAGCTTTGATCGACATCGGGATGAGTTTGCGTGTGACCGCGGAAGGTGGGAGAAAATGCGGCCACGAGTCTTCGCCATAGCCTTGTTGGGAGTCTTGGTCTTCCCAAAGAGAGCCTACCGAATCAATATTAACCTTTTGCCACTTGTTATGAATATCTTCTCGGGACCGGATGAATTGACATTGGTCCCTATGATTCTCGCGGAGATGCTCCGAGCTCTATCGGCTTGTTCCAGAGGGCATAACTTTTTTTGAGGGTGTAATCTCTTGCTGCGAGTTATGGGCCATGGAACACTTCTATACTCGCCCCCCCATGGATTACTTGCATAGATACTCGTAGCGAAATTCGAGCCATACGGAAAGAATGAGGTGCGGCACGAACCTACAGGAGCAGAGGAGTGGCGCGCATTCTTGGTTCAGCTCACAGGAGATGCTGTTCAGTGGAAATACCCCTGGCTGTCGGGGAGACCTTTGGTGAGAACTGCAAATCTATACTTCATCGAGTTGATCGGGTTGGACGGGATTCAACCATATGCGCCTCTCAGAGTCCTGAGGCAGTTTGGAGTTACGCAAGATGTCCCAGTCTGGTCCCACATGGCACTGCATGAAGATAACTATGATAGGGTGGTTCCATATGGCACGAGTAAGAATTCTACAAAGAGAATGGTTGAACATGATCACAATTGGTATGGGTAACGAGAGTTGGTGCACACCCGAGTATTACGCCTGGTATAATGTGGGAGGCCTGGCACTTCTACCAACCGAAGACGGATTCGACGGGCTCACAGACTATGATGTAGCCGATTGGCTTACAGTTGAGGTACTGCCCCTCATGAACGTCAACAATGACATGTACAGGCAGGTAGTTCCGGGTTCAGTAAACCATTTGATACAGTTGGTAGAGGAGGAGGATCCGGCAGAGTCAGACGAACCAATGGAAGAGGATCCGGAAGAAGATCCGGAGTGGGAAGCAGAACGTGACCTTGTAATGGAGGTGGAGCCGGAGAAATCACCCGAGTATACTCCAGCCGGACCTTCCGAGGAGGAACTGGAGGTGCAGTCCGAGTACAGGCCTACAGTACATGGTATAGAGGAAGGACCTGAGTATGATCCAGAGGCAGGTTGGACAGACCCAGAGGAAGAACCTGAGTACGACCCAGGGCCCGATTATGATCCAGCATATGATGGGGATGACAATGACGGCCCGACATGGCCCTAGACTATTTTCTTTCCACTTCTTGTTTTCTTTACATTCCAAAAGAGTGCCGTATGGCCCAATCCCTTTGTACGCCCTCGTGGCCACCCTTTGCATTTTCATTTTAAATTTCCATCGACCCATTCCTTTTGTATGCCTTTATGGCCATCCCTTTTATGTTTTATCATTTCAAGCTGCCATAGGCCTATCCTTGTAAGCTCTCGAGCTACCTTTTGTTGGAATGGAAGTTATGTTTGTTCTAAAAAATCACAGAATGTGTCAAAAAAAAAAAAAGGATCATCATCATCAACTTGTGTGTAACGTAGGCTTACCTCTGGCAAAAAGAGGCTCCACAATTAGGACACGCTTGTTTGCACGTCGACTTGACGTAATTATGTGATCAAATGTGTTACTCTACTCTTTCTAAAGCTTCCTGGACTAACTTTTGTTTTCCAATTGTCTTCATTTTACTTTTATCCCCCCCCCCCCCCCAAACGAGAGGTTGATTTGTGTTGATCTTCAAGGCGGCCGAGTCACACTACAATTTGAGATCTAAGGGAAAAATGACTATCACCAACGAAGTCAACCCAATGCTAACCTTTCCATAACAAATGAAAATCCGAAAGCTCGAGAGAGAGATTAATCGAACGATGAAGAAGAGATCGCTTTGCTAAAGCTACAACTTGACGAACTAAGAGGAGAGGCTGCGCCAAGTTCGGGACACTGACCCATCTCACTGTGACTGCTTTCCCAAACCCACCTCACTTTTCGTCTTTGGATTCGCCGGTTCCAGAACACGTCCCTCCATCCACACGTCCACCTCCAATACACCTTTTCTTTTCCAACCTACCTCCGGTCACTCTTGTGAATGTACCAAATTTGCCTAAACAAACCCCTTACGTCCCCGACTACACTCATACTTCACAAAACCCACTATCAACCCAAACTGCTACTGCACCTACTTACCCCACCGTGCAGCACATACCAGGGGCACACGTTGACACTTCCCACGAGCAACATGTGCCACCGGTATATGCAGCTGGGGCTCCAACCTTTACCGCTCCTGTCACAGTCAGGGTCCCGTTCGAGGTGGATCAGTATGCAGAAATGGAGAGAGATGCCAAGATAGGAGAAGACGAATCAATCATGAACCAGCACTTGCACGATCTAAGGAAAGAAATGAGGAACATGCGAGTCACTCGGGGAAGTGAGAGTTTGGATTATGATGATCTATGCATACACCGGATATTGGCATGCCGATGGGGTACAAACCTCCTAAGGTTGATATTTTTGATGGGACAGGTGATCCTCATGCACATCTGAGGGCCTACTTCGACAAGTTAGTAGGAGTAGGAAGGAACGAGAAATTGAGGATGAAATTGTTTATTAGAAGTTTGTCAGGAGAGGCGCTCACTTGGTATACTCGCCAAGATCCTCGCAAATGGAGCGACTGGCAGGATATGGCTGGGGATTTCATGAATCGCTTCGGATTCAACACTGAGATCACACCAGATAGATTTTCTCTGAGCAACATACAAAAGAAGGCGACTGAATCATTCCAGGATTACGCAAGACGTTGGAGAATTGAGGCTGCTCGAGTTCTGCCCCCATTGGACGAAAGCGAGCTCAGTAAGTATTTCATTCGAGCTCAGGAAGGCATCTACTTTGAAAAGATGATGGGATCGATGGGCCAAAAGTTGGCCGATTTGGTCAAAATGGGAGACTTTTTGGAAGAAGGAATCAAGTTCGGAAAGATTCAATCAATGGCTGCACTGCAAGCCGCAAGCAAAGCCATACAGTCAGGTTCCATTAGTGGAATTAAAAAGAAGAAGAAGGACATATCCAATATCACACCTTACTACCGGCGAGGAGAGTCATCTCGCCGATACCCCACAAACCCCCAAATCTTTGCTCATGCCCCTTATGTCCCATACCCAGCTTATAACGCCCAACCACATTACAACCCACCACGAGCCCCCACTTACCAAAACCCTCCAAGACCTTACACCCCTATCCAAGCACCCGTCCACCAGAATAGACCACCATATGCCCCAAGACCTCGCCCAACTCCCGAAGTCAGAAATACCCGAACCTATACCCCCATAGCCAAGCCTTTGGCCCAATTATTTGAAAGGTTGAGGACAGCAGGATTGTTGCAACCAGTTAAAGGAAGAATCCCTGATCCAATTCCTCGAAACTTTGATGGGAACAAACGCTGTGCATATCATTCAGGAATTCAGGGACATGACACCGAGGAATGCTTTAGTTTGAAGAACCAAATTGAAGCTTTAATCAAGAGCGGAGCAATTCAATGCACTACGAACGCCCCCCGAACGTGAACAACAACCCGCTACCAAATCATGGAAACCGAGCAGTTAATATGATATCATTTAATGAGGAATATGACTTGGAGGGAACCATTGTGCCCGTTGGAAACACTGAGGCATTTGTCGCAACATCCCCAACTACTCCCATCATCACGGTACAGTTGAAGGCGCCGGTAACTGTTCAGGCATACCAACCAAAATTCGTGGTGACCACTGTTGTAGCAAGAAAGCACGATTATGATTCTAGGGCAGTCCCATGGGACTATCAATTGAAAGGGAAGGCTAAGATGATGGAGGCCGCAGTCGCCCATGGAATGACGAGGTCGGGGAAGATGTTATGTCCGGAGGATTTAAACGAGAGGAAGTTCGGGCAAAGAGCACCATCAAAGGAGAAACATTACGATGCGAGGCGGCGAGATTTTGGAAGAAGATGCAAACCAAAGATTATTCGGTTGAGGAACGAGTTGAAGAAGACACCTACCCAAATATCGATCATGTCCTTGTTGATGAGTTCTGAAGCCCACAGGGACGCTTTAGTTAAGGTATTGAGTGGAGTAAGCATATCGAATGAGACGACGAGTGAAACGCTGGCCACAACAATCAGGCAGATGGTTGAAGCAAACAAGATTTCTTTTTTGCGATGATGAACTTCCACCAGAAGGAACAGAACACAACAAAGCACTTCACATCACCGTGAGGTGCGGAGATAAGTTTGTATCTAGGGTACTTGTCGATGGAGGTTCCGGGTGTAACATTTGCCCTCTCAACACCTTGAGAAAGTTGAAGATGGACACAGGAGAAATGAAAGAAAGCCGTATGAAGGTCCGAGCTTTTGACGGGACACAAAGGGGTGTCATTGGAGAAATCTATCTACATTTGCAGATCGGGCCCGTGGAATTCCCGATCCTTTTTCAAGTGATGGACATATCATCAACTTACAACTTGTTGTTAGGAAGGCCATGGGTCCACATGGCTGGAGCCGTTCCTTCCACTTTGCATCAGTGTTTGAAATTCGAATGGGGCTGGGAGCAAATCGTAGTTCAGGGGGAACTTGGTCACCCCGTCTATTCTGAACGCTCTATTCCGGTTATTGAAGAAATGGGAGAATTAGATGGAGCCACCTTTCATGCTGTGGAAATCATGCAAGCTGTAAAAATAGATGAGATGGCGGGATCTGATGAAATGAAGATGTCAAGCGCGGCAAAGATGGTAGCGTCAGAGATGTTGAAGTACGGCTACCAGCCAAAGTCCGGGTTAGGCCCAAAATCTGATGGCATAATTGAACCAATCCAACTGAAGCAGCAGAAGGGTACTTTTGGGCTCGGGTATGATCCTATGTTTGGAGAAACTAGCGGCACCAAGAGGATCTTTGTGCCAGAGCAAGTTCCTGTCCAGGGTCAGATGATTGTGCCGGAGGTCGATGAAGATATCATAGAAGGAATGGAGAACCTGTTCGTGACAATGATCGAGGAGTATTGTGGGGAGACTGAAGCAGATGCCGAGACACCGACTATTCGTGATGCCGAACCAGGAGAGATCTTGCAGAATTGGACTGTCAGCCCATCCTTGGTTCGCCGGGAGTCTTGGTAGTGTGGAATTGTAGTTTGTTTTCAAAATAGCATGATCAATTGAGGCTTGAATCATGCCTGTGCTCTTTTGTCATCCGCCTCTTTCTTTAAAAGCATTGAATGCTTCTTTAATGAAAATGCATTTTTATTTTTCTATTAAAATATCATATCTTACTTATACTCGCCTTTCTTTTTCAGCACTCAAACTAGTAAAAATATTCATTCTATGATTATGACATGTAACGAAACCGTTGAGCAAAGTACAAACGACGAACAAGATTACGAGGAATACGACGAAAGCATGATGCCTGAGAATCTTCCGCAAGAGATCGAGCAACTCGAGAATCAAAAGAAACCGAACTTGGATGAAACTGAGATAGTTAACTTAGGAGACGACGAAACAGTGAAGGAAACTCGGATCAGCATACACTTAGAAGCTGAACGGAAGCAAGAATTGTTGGAATTGCTTAAGCAGTATGTCGACGTATTTGCTTGGTCCTACGACGACATGCCCGGGCTGAGCACCGACATCGTCTCTCATAGGCTACCAACTGATCCCACCCGCCCGCCGATCAAGCAAAAGCCAAGGAAGTTCAAGCCCGATTTGAGTTTAACGATCAAAGAGGAAGTCACCAAGCAGATTGAAGCAAATGTCGTGAGGGTTACAAACTACCCTTCCTGGTTGGCCAACATTGTGCCCGTTCCAAAGAAGGACGGAAAAATCAGGATATGTGTGGATTATCGGGATCTCAACAAAGCTAGTCCTAAGGATGACTTCCCCCTTCCGAACATCCACATACTCATCGATAATTGTGCAAAACATGAGTTGCAATCATTTGTCGATTGCTTCGCAGGATATTATCAGATTTTGATGCATGAGGATGATGCGAAAAACGGCGTTTACCACTCCATGGGAGTGTCTTACTACCGAGTAATGCCATTTGGCCTCAAGAATGTTGGTGCGACCTACATGAGGGCCATGACTACTTTGTTCCATGATATGATTCATAAGGAGATCGAAGTCTACGTGGACGATGTCATTATCAAATCTCGAAGGAGTTCAGATCATTTTACTGACCTAAGGAAGTTCTTTGAACGATTGCAGAGGTACGACTTGAAGTTGAATCCAGCAAAATGTGCGTTTGGAGTTCCTGCTGGAAAATTATTGGGATTCATTGTTAGCAGAAAAGGTATAGAGTTGGATCCTTCAAAAATCAAGGCAATCCAAGACTTGCCTCCCCCGAAGAGCAAGAAAGATGTAATGAGTTTCCTCGGAAGGCTCAATTACATTAGTCGATTCATCGCACAGTCAACGGTGATTTGTGAACCCATATTTAAGCTGCTGAAGAAAGATGCTGCCACAAAATGGACAGAAGAGTGTCAGAAGGCCTTCGACAGAATCAAGGAGTACTTGTCCAGTCCACCCGTATTGGTCCTGCCAAAATTGGGAAAACCTCTATTGCTGTACTTGTCCGTACTGGATGGTGCGTTTGGATGTGTGTTGGGACAACACGATGAGACGGGAAAAAAGGAGCAAGCCATTTACTACCTAAGCAAGAAATTCACACCGTACGAGGCGAGGTACACTTTGTTGGAACGCACATGCTGTGCTTTGACTTGGATCGCACAAAAGTTGAGGCACTACCTATCTGCGTACACCAAGTACTTGATCTCAAGGATGGATCCACTCAAATACATCTTCCAGAAGCCGATGCCTACCGAAAAATTAACAAAATGGCAGATTTTGTTAAGTGAGTTTTATATCGTGTACATAACTCAGAAGGCCGTCAAGGGACAAGCATTGGCGGATCACCTTGCAGAGAACCCGGTAGACAATGAATACAAGCCGCTTACAACCTATTTTCCTGATGAGGAAGTACTGTTTGCAAGAGAAGACATTTCAGAGCCTTACTCAGGATGGAGGATGTTCTTTGATGGAGCGTCAAATTTCAAAGGAGTCGGAATAGGAGCAGTTTTGGTTTCCAAAACAGGTCAAAGACTACCCTATCTCGGCGAAGATCAGATTTCACGAATAATATGGCAGAATACGAAGCTTGCATCCTCGGGCTTAGGATGGCAGTTGATATGAATATCAAAGAACTTTTGGTAATAGGCGATTCCGACCTATTAGTTCATCAGGTACTAGGAGAATGGATCACCAAGAATGTCAAAATTCTTCCATACTTACATTGCGTGAAGGAGTTGTGCAAGATTGCCCAGAGATTGACTTCAAGCATGTCCCTCGAATCCAAAATGAGTTTGCGGATGCCCTTGCGACATTGTCATCAATGATCCAACATCCGGACAAGAATACATCGACCCTATCAAGGTAGAAATACACGATCAGCAAGCATATTGTCTTTACATATGTTTCATGTCGGCCTTACATACTCGGTACAATTTTTCTGTACTGACGTCCCTTGGCCGAGGACACTGCATTTGTTATTTTCCACATTGCAGGTTCATATTTACAGGTTGGCATATCATCTTGACAGGCAATGCAGATGTTCAACGAAAAGGCTATACGCTCCAACTCTACCTGGGGCTGAGTCAAGTCTAAAGTTTTCATTGATGTTAAAGCACTTGTATCAGTTGTCAAGTGATAAGTACTCATAGAGGATTCATAGACAGTGTCAGTGAGTCAGTTGTAATAAGTCAGATGCATCAGGCCAAATGCCACATTCATGTGTCATTTACATAAGTCATTTACAGTTCTCAATTGTTTTACAAGTTACGTCATGTAGACCATCATACGATCATAGTAGTTGCGTATGAAGCGTAGTCCATCCCATTCGGGTTTGGGGCGTGACAATATCATGATCAGTGATATTTTCGCCACATAATTTCAAATGAGATATAATTTTAAGCATGGCAGAATTATACTCACAGATAGATTTAAAATCTTGTAGCCTCAAATGGATCCAATCCAAACGTGTTTGTGTAAGCACGACCATCTTCAGGTGGTCATATTTATCTTTCAAATTATTCCACAACATAAGAGGATCTTTAACAGTGGGATATCCAATTCTAAGCTCTCATCAAGGTTATGGTGGAGGAATATCATTGCCTTGGCACGATTTTGATTTGATGCCTGATTTTTATCTTTGATGGTGCCTGCTAGACCCATCGCATCAAGATGAATTTCAGCATCAAGAACCCAAGACAAATAGCTTTATCCGAATATATCCAAGGCAACAAAATCACGTTTAGAAAGATTTTCCATGAATTAAGAAAAAGAAAGTCAATACCTTCGAGGCTTTCAAAGTATTTGCTCGAGATGACAGAGTCTTGTACTGATAAAATGTTACAAAATAAAAAATATAAAGTAAATATGCCAAAGACAAGTATATAGAAAGAGACAGATATATTATTCAACGTTTAACTTAAGAGAGATTTCATTGTATATATCATATTCTACAAATGAACCTCCTATTTATTAGAGGAAAATGACTTGGTGGCCAAGCAACCAAGAAAATGGCTTGGTGGCCAAGTTATCTTTGTGGCCAAGTAACCAAAGTACTTGCTCTCCAAGTAAAAATTAAATGGACATACATTAATAGTTACAACAGTTTTATTTTTAAAAATGTCACGTGGACAAAGATAAATCCACATGGCAACATGTGTCTTGTCTAGAGAGGTAAATTCTATCAAATAAAGTAAATGTGGGAGGTAATTAGGACAAAAATAACTTAAAGTTTAAATTAAGTTAATGAATGTATCACATATACTTTGCATGCATACATTTTAACAACTAACCATATATAGTAAAATAATACATATTTTCACTTTGAATTTGTTGATTTTTAAAATTAATTGTTTAATTAACTGTAAACACCAATTTTTTTTTTATTATGTGACTCACTGAATTGACATTAATTGTGTTAAGCTTCTTTTCATCACAAAAAAGTGAACCCAAGTCTTAAACTTTCCAATCCAAAAACTTTAGATCCACAGTTTTGTGAAACAAAAAGAGGTCTAACACAATTAATATCAATGATGTGTAAGTCACAAAATACAAAATTTGATTAAGTATTATTCCAATTAATCTATATTATATTAAAAGTATGAAGGGCCTTAGAAAGGTTATTTGAACTTTTTGCCCTTCATTAAAATAATCTACAATAGACAAAATAGTCATTTACCATTTTACTCAATTATTTCTCTAATATTTAGAAATTAAAAATTCATTAAAATATGATTATTAAACCTTACCTTATTTGAATTGTGTACCTAAAATTAGGCTTTTGTTATTTACCTATTTAAGGAATGAAATTTGCCTAGGCTTTAGACCGAACTTTGCCTATTAATTTGGTTTTTGAAGTCCCCTAAATTTCCATGAATTGTTTTTATTTTCCCATAGGCACTAAATTTTTTTGACATAAACTAATTATTATTTAATTATCTACACAAATAATATATTTTTCCACACTCCTAAATCAATTAGAATTTTACCTTATATAAAAAAGGATCTCTCCAATTCTATTTAAGTAATATATTCTGGAACATACTTTAGGGGAAAACATACACTTTGCCGTAAACATATGTTTCTTCTGCTTCCTTCTTCTTTGTCTTCTTAGTTCTTATTTTGGTTTTGATTTTAGTCTTTTTAGTTTTTATTTCTGCCGTTCTTTATTTCTTTTAGTTAATAACGTTTAAGATTATATATGAATTGTATATAATAAGAGATTATTTTTTATTGATTGTTATCAAGGATAGATTAGAAATGACGAAATAATTTGATTGCTTTATGAAGAAGGTAAAGTCGAAAACCAAACTCATCTTCATCCTTTTTCTTATTGTTAATTTATTACAGGTGATTGTATTAACATCTAAATAAATATTCCTTTCTCACAATTGTAGTGTTTTTGTTAATTATTATTTTTTGTATTTTTCGTGTACTAACACCAACTGAACTTTGTTGAAGTCACAATTAGCCGTCATCGTATTTGCGGTATTTTTACATTTGGACAAACTCATGAAGAGCATCCTATGCAAGATCTCAAGGAACAAAATTATTATATGGTTCTTCCAGATATTGATGAGTTATAAATAAAAATGTTTGCTTCTGCGAAGCAGATTATAATGATGATAATAATATTGATTTTTAATTGACTTAACGTTCTTTTATTTTCTTATAGATTCTAAGGTGAGTTCAACTATTTCAATTTCAAGGTTGTCTTAAGAGACAATTCATATTAAACGGCTTTACTTTTCTTTATAAAAATACCTTACCAGATTTACAGCTTATGTTATTCGAATTTTATATGTTTAATTTTAGTTGCTGGAATTAGTAGGCTTCCTCTCCGATTTTCTTGATGTTGATTGTAAATTCTTTATTCAATTCTGATTTAATCTAATGTTTGAGACAAGACTATTTGTTTTTTTATTTGGTATAAATAATGTCTTTGTCAAATTTATAGTGACGAGTACCTATGTATGTCTTGGCATAAGACTTAACGATAAGTAGATTAAGAAGAAAACAAGAATTTGTAAATATAGAAGTGAATAATACAAAGAGAAGCCATAAAGGCTTTTGGGGAGGAAGAGGCATTAGTCCGGATAAAAGTCTAGACTATTGATTATTCTCCAAAGGATTAAACAAACATAATATTATTTTATAGGTTTTAGAGTCCAAGATTTAATATATTTACGTGTAGTTATTATAGGAAACAGTTGATGCACTTTATTATTTATTCAAATATTTAATAAGTACAGTTTAGTTGATTTTAAAATCTAAATATTACAACTTCTAACATAATTCAAATAATAAAATATTTAATAAAATTCAAAGTTTTAAATATTAGGACTTCTAACATAATTCAAATAAGGGAAGATTTAACAATCAAAATTTTAGGTGATTTCAAAGTCCTATATAATAGAAATATTATTAAATTATAATTTTGTCCAATGTAAAATCTATTTTAAAGGGTAAAACGGGCGAACGACACCAAAATAATTATGTGAAGGACAACTTCCTCAGACCTGATTTAGTAACGGACTTTTAGGGCAAAATTGCAAGATTAAGGATGAGTTTCAAGAAAAAATTATTTGGTCATGACATGTCTCTATGCTTGAAATTCAAAAAAGAAACCTACCACATATACACCTTTTATTAATACTTAACAAAGATACCAGATATCATTAGCTCATTAATCTATATGTTAAAAAGATCAGAATATTCCTAAGTTTTCTAATATATATTAAAAAAAATAAGAAAATATACATATAAAATTCCTATCTTTGAAAAAGATTTATAATTATGATTTTTTTTAGCCAAAATAAAATAAAATTATGATTTAAAAAAAAAAAATCAAAAGAGTCAAACTAAGAAAGTTATGTAAATTTGTTGAAGAAGAAAAATATCGGTGGTGAAAGAAACTAGAAATAAAGCAAAATCGATTATAGTATAATGTTTAATGACAAATTGGTAAAATATGATTTTAAAATAACAAGGATGAAATAGTAGAAAATAAAATATATTCTAAATGAATTGTCATTTTTTTTTTTTTACACTTATCTAACAAATGAAAGCTATTAATATTCTTTATATATTAAGTTATCTATCACTACTAAATAAACGTGTATTAGCGACAGAAAGATAAACAGTAAAATTCATTACTAATCATTTATGGACGAATTAGCGATGAAGTATCAAATAATTCAGCAATGGATTAACGATAAAGTTTGTAGCTAAGTCTAATTTATTTTTCGTGTTTAATTTATTATCAAATGAGTGATCAAAGCGCATACACTAAAACTAGTAAGCTAAGGATAAGTGAACGGTGCCTTTCACTGTTCTGAGATTCTGTCTTATCATGTTGCTGCATTTAGCACATGTGAGGGACATCGCCTTTATGTACTACAAACGACTCCTTCATAGTCCAAAAGGCCAATATTATAGTACTCCGGTACTTCTCTAAGCACCAAATTATGACTTCAATTATATTTGGTGACTTTAATTATACTCACCTAACCCTTTAAATGGCTATACTTAATGCCAAAATGATCGATCTTGGATTAGGAAAATTCAAATACACATTTCACTCAAACTTCATCTATTAGTAGAAGAATATCCATCATCTTGGTTTAGTTTCAATTCTAAAGTAAACAACTTTTATATCTTTAACGAGCAAAATAGAAGCATTATATAAGAGAAATTCGGTTTAGAATTGCTTATCCATCTTGATTAGGCAATGCTACTCAAAAGATGGTAACTTGACAAGACTAGAAGAATTGGGTTCCTGGAAGAAGGCAAAAAAAAAAAAATCTAGTCCATCTTTTGTGGAAATTTATCTATACTCCACTTTTTAGCTGATAAAAAGTTCTCCGCCTTTAAGCCCCATATAGATTCCTTTTACGAATATGGTTCCTCGATGCAACTTTAACACAAAAACATTAAACAAATAAAAAAGAATATATACATAGTTTGACCTATCCAAGTGTAAGCAAGTTGAGCAGTCATATTTTTATAAATTTGACATCATTACTTGCTGTATATTTCCTCAAGACCCTTCAGCTGCTCTTGAGACAGTGATTATATTACTTGCAATTATTGGAGTACCAAAGGGTCCAGAGTTAGTTGCATACTTCTTTATTGGGAAAATTACATGATATAACGATTTAAGCTATCCGTTTTAGCAATATGTTAAAGTTATTACAAAAATAGCTAAAATTTTATTTTATAGAAGATTCTTATTATATACGACGATCAGTGTATGAATGTATGCAGGGGTGGAGCCAGGTGATGGCTAGGGGGTTCATTTGAATCAAAGGAGATCCAAGATTAAACTTTATGGTTTCAATTGTAAGATTCTCGGCATTGAACCCATTATATTTTTAAAGTTAAGGGTTCATATCTACTATTTATTACCACTACAACATTATGCTTATATAGCTACGGAATACAATGTAGCTAAACATGAAAACTTCCATGGCTACACATTTTAGCCACAAAATTTTTTTCCGTAGCATTCATAGCAAAATGTGGCGTAGCTAAAGATCAGCTACGGACTTTACATGGTCCGTGGCTAAGGATTGATACCTATTGCTATGAGATTCTTTTGTTGTAGCTGTAATGGTAAAACCATCTTGCCACGAAATATATACTTATAGCAAACAATTTAGTTTTTTGCCATGGCAAATAAAAGTTGTAGCTATCTTCGTAGTGTGGCCACAAGATATTATTTTTGTAGCAAAAGATTTAATTTGTTTGCCACGCAAACTTAAATTCTGTGGCTATTTGCATAGCTTAATCTCGTAGCAAAAGTACTTGTATTTAGCTACGAATTAAAAATTTTATAGCTATGAAGTGAAGTAATTTCCACAAATATTTTCATATTGTAGCTAAGATTCCGTACCTTTTGCCATGAAATATACATAATTATAGCTAAAGTTTTTCTTCATTTTGCTACAGAAAGTGCAAATGTATTGTCATGTTCTTGCTACGTGGAGATTATATATACATTTAGCTACGAATTCAAAAATATATTGTTACGTGGCAATTATTTATACCTTTAGCTGTGAATTCAAAAAAATTATTATTACAATTGAAGAGCAAGAACTTCATAATGTAGCTAAGAATCCAAACTTTTAAGATTCCAAAACAGGTTTCAAGGTACACATAATTGTATATTTCAATTTCAAAACATTTATAGTATACAATTCTTCCATGACACCATCTCGTTTGAGATCTAAAAGCGGCATACAATTCTTCTAGGACACCATCTCGTTTGAGATCCAAAGCCACATAGTCTTCTCCTTTCTCTCCTTCCATGGTCTCAAACTGTAGCTTAATTTGATCAGTATCGATTTTAGCTTGTCATTTCTTCTCCGATTCCAGGAAAATTACCTATAAATGGTAAAGTGTTTTAATATCAGGAAGCAGAGACAACTTATCATATATATAATTTTAACATGTACAAATTTTTTTACTTCAAAGAGGCAGATATGATTAATAAAAATATTACTGATAGAATTTCAAGAAGAGAACAAATTATGTCTTGATAATTCTTTTAGTAAAACTTTTAACATATGACAAAAGGAAAAATGCAAACCACAAAAGAAGTATGAGTTTTGATCCGTTAAGTTGGCTTACAATTGAAGTAAGATCCTAAATTTTAACAAAAAATTAACAACCATAAGGTTGAAAATCACAGAACAAATGTAAGACACACAACTTTTGCAGCATTATTTACGTGCAACAAATTAATGCAAAGGTTGTTTTTACCCAGATCTTTCCAAAATCGGCAATAAACCCTTTTTCTTTTAAAATTATTTAGTCAAAGTTGATTATTGTTGTCTTATTTTGTTGTATTGTGTTCATTTTACTTGATTTCCATTGGTTGGGGTTGAATGGTTTGGATCGAGTCCCATGAGACTCAGATCTGATCATTCACTTGCTGTTACAAACGTTTTGAGCCATAGATTTGCTTTACAAGGTTATTTTCTGGGAAAGATTATTTGTCCCACATCGGTATTTTGAGGGTTTGAACAATCTTTGGGGTTCTATAAATAGAACCCTACCCTCACCATGAAACAAGGACGAAAAATTGGGAAAAAATTAAAAGAGGCTAGAAACTTTGAATTCAGGCCTCTCAGTATAAAATTTTTAAAACTTTGACTTAAGTTGAGGTTTTTTCTTAGTTTTAAAAATTTGTTTCTTCTTGTTTTGAGTCTGGTGTGGCTGAGTGTGGGTTTTGGAAGCACAAAAGGCTTTCAAGTTCAATGTTGACCACGAATGCACTTTAAAAAGGTAACATTTTATCTTTTGCATATTTTTGTTATTTTTCAATTGTTTGTTATGTGATAATGGTCTGTTTGATTTTAGCTTGTTGTTAGATTATCTTGGGTTAAATTAAGTAGTAATGTGTTGTTCTAAATGATGCTTAATGTTCATTATATGTTTGGAAATAGAGATCACTTTCTTAACTTCATAAACGACATGTTTAACCTTGATGATGGTTGTTAATATGGATTGAATGTGTGAGGCTAGATAATTTTGTTGATGTTGCTCCATAGATAGAGATGCACATACTGTTGTATGCCCTATTAGATGTCTTTAAGTTCTGTTTGGTACTTCATTCTTTAAACATGACAAAATCACACAGGATTAATAGTAATTTTAGTGAACTTCTAGACTAATACTAATCCTATTTGAATGTAAGAGATTGCTAAGGTACTGTGATGATCCATCTTGAATAATTTAAGGCAGTTGCTATTTTCTTAATGAGACTGTGTTATCTTGGAGTCTTCAATCTACTTGCCTAACTCTGTATACTTTGTTTATGGCATGGTTAGTAGTATAAGCAAATGATTAGGATAAATAAAGGATCATGATTGGATAAAAATAAAGTTTAAAGAGTCTAGGCATACTTATCTGAGTCTTATAAAGTGGTCAAGGCACTAGAACATGATTGAATGAGATTTAATTGCATTTGAATAGGCCTATGTATACCTTAGTCTGTTTATGTATGCTTGTATTGGCTTAAAAAATAACTTGGAATAGTTGTATGTGTTACACCTTGAAAATTTCCGTTAACGTACATTGAATAGACTAACGAATGGCATGATGTATACGATGTTTTCATAAGTAAGAAATGGCATTTAATGGTCCTAATTAAGATTTCCAAAGACATTTGAGTTAAGGAAAGAAAGTTGTTAAGGAAAGCAAGTCATATGTCGTGTGTCGGGCAAGATTTACGAGTATCGAGTTAATGATGTTTTAATGATGCTTTGAGGAAGAGTTATAACGTCCCCTAGATTGGTATTGAGGTGTTGAACAAGTGTTAAGAAGGTTCCATAAGGATTGGAGATCAAACGAGTCGACGAGAATAAGACTCGGATAAATGGTAGACATTATACGGCCGACACATACGGTCGTATAAAATACACGGATCGTATGTCCACCGTAGGTTCGATCCGTAATGGCATACTTCATCGACCAAACATACGGTCGAGACATACGGCCGTTGAAAAATATACGGACCGTATGTTGGTCCGTATGTTCTGGTCGGGACTGAACTTAATCGATGATATAAGGACCCTCTCTCATTATTATTTCATTTCATTTTCATTCCACTCAACTCAAGAAACCTCTAGAACATCCTCTACATTTCATCCACAAGAACACAAAGGAAATTGAGGATCAACTTCATCAAACCAACAAGAATCAAGAGTGTGAAACCCATTAAAGTCATCCAAGTCAAGAAATCCCAAGAGAAGTGAACTAGGGTTTTAGTGCAAGAGGTGTATTACCATTCAAGGCTTATTATTCCATCATCTAAGGTGAGTTTCATGATCTTTTCATATTGTTTGAAGTATTGAAAAGTTGAAACACTTGGATTATAGAAGAGAATAGAAAATGGGTCATAAATGTGACAATATTGTCATTATTGAGTAGTAGTTTGGAATGAATCATGAATATGGATATATTGTGATTGTAAGTAGGTTATGAATGACATTTAGAACATGGAACGAGCATTATATGTGAAAGAACGTAATAGTGAATTATGACCATGATTATGGGAAAATTGAAGTAAAATTGTGAAATGTGGATAATGTAGATAAATGATGCTTGTTATTTATGATATCATGAATGATGTTACGGATGTGTGGGAGTTGATATGGAATATGGAGGATGTCATATAAATAAAGGAAATGCTACCCAATTTTCTCTAGCTTTAGTAAGCACGTTCTTATGACTATTTAGCTAATGTCGATACGAATTCTCTTGAAGGTAAAATGTGTGCATTAAAGGAGAATGAGCAAGCGATAGAATAGTTAAACGACAAAGGTATGTGAGGCTAGTCCTTTCTTTCTAAGTCATGAATCTTATGGCATGATTGTCCGCTTTCTTCATGAATTCCTATCTTCAAGAAAACTAAGAGTACTTGTTCATGAATAGCCATATGAGATAAGAGATATGCTATGAGTATGATAATGATGATGACAAGCTTAAGTCTAAAGATTCCGCTATAGTCATGATATGATGCTATCTATAAGCTATTGATGTCGATCATTATATACACTCACCTTATATGCTAATTCCTTCAAGGTGAGGCAGAATGCTTATGAATGCTCCATAATGTAATCGGGGGTTCACGACCTTATGTCACCCCGATAAATTATAGTCGTCCTTGAGTTCTATGCATGTATTATGATAAGTATATTATGATAAGCACATGATGATGATATTACACCGCGCCTATATGGCCGGGCAGTCACCGCCAAGGCGGGAAGCTATACACCATGGCCAGATGGCATGGGCAGACACCACTAGTGGGCGGCATGAGATGGTACCCCGGACGCGGGAGGCCTGGACGCAGGCTAATGCTATTGATTATCACACCGCACCTATATGGTCAGGAAGCTTATATATATTTATACACATATGACATGATGATGATTATGAAAGTAAGCCAGCATACATTATTTCTTTCATGATTCACGATCGATTCTGATTGCTTCTCATTTGATGCCTCCCTTATTTCATTGATGTCTTATTATTGTTTATGCCTTACATACTCAGTACAATATTCGTACTGACATCCTTTTCCTTAGATGTTGTGTTCATGCCCACAGGTAGACAGGGAGATGGTACAGATCCATAGGAGCTATCAGCAGATTTACAGGAGCCCTCCTTTATCCCGGAGGTGCTATTTTGAGACAGTATTTTTGTATATATATATTTTGGGCACGACGGGGTCCTGTCCCGTCCATATGTCTAGTACTCTAGTAAAGGCTCGTAGATGCGCAGTTGTGGGTAGTATTGTCTCACAGTCTTTCATGTATATACATGTATATATATTATTTTGATAGCCGAAGGGCTTATGTATATAAAGTAAATATGTTTCCAATGTTAACAGTTTTTTATGATTATGAACATATATTATGAATGAAAGCAGATAAGTATCAGATCGAGCGGTGTTCTGTGGTTAGCTCCGGATACTCGTCATGGCCCGTAGCCAGGTCGTGATAATATTTATTCTTGATTGTCACCTTGTTCAACTGTCTATAAGCAATGCACATTCGTAGAGAACCATCTTTCTTTCTTAAGAATAAGGCAGGTGCTCCCCATGGTGATGAACTGGGTCTAATAAATCCCTTCTCGAGCAAATCCTTCAGTTGTGCCTTTAGCTCTTTCAATTCTGCAGGAGCCATTCTGTAGGTTGGAATAAATATAGGTTCGATGTCCGACAACACATCAATGGTGAAATCGATCTCCCGTTCCGGTGGAAGACCTGGAAGTTCATCCGGAAACATATCTAGAAACTCATTTACTACCGGGACAGATTGAAAAGTCGGCGGCTTTGCTTCGGTGTCATGAACTCCGACCAAATGATAAATATAGCCTTTAGTGATCATCTTCTTTGCCTTAAGGTAGGAAATAAACCTAACTCTTGGGGATGCTGTATTACCCTTCCATTCATGCATTGGTTCACCCGGAAATTGGAACCGAACTATTTTCGTTCTACAGTCCACATTAGCATAATAAGAGGCCAACCAATCTATGCCCATAATCACATCAAAATCCAACATTTCTAGTTCAATCAAACCACTATGGTCTGGCGATCGTATACCACAATCACACAATTTATGTATACTTGTCTAGCTATTACCGGATCACCAACAGGAGTGGATACCTTAAAAGGTTTTATTGGCTCGGGTTTCACCCCGATACGACCAGCAATATAGGGAGGAATATACGATAAGGTAGAACCAAATAAATCAATGCATAGACATCATGGGAAAATATGGATAGTATACCTGTAACCACATCAGGAGAGGACTCAAGATCCTATCGTCCGGCTAAAGCATAAATACGGGGCTACTGAGGGCCACTCGAACTGAGAGCTCCCCCTCGGCCCTTGCCACGGCCTGCTGAAGCCAGAAGAGTCTACCGTACAGGGCGTACGGACGAAGAAGAACCTGCTACTGATCCCGTAGGCTGAGCCCCAACTCTACCACCCATCAACGGTTAATCATGCGTCATATGCCCAACCTGATCACAGGCATAACAAGCGTCTGATCCTTGGTGACACGGACCCAAATGTAACTTTCTGCATTGGCTGCATCATGGAAGCGGTGGTCTCCTCTGACTAGGATCACCTCCAAACTGGGGACTTGAGGCCCTCGAACTCTGACCCGGACCATAATAAATGGGGCGATCAAATCTCCTGCCCGGGAACTGAGGAGGTGCATTAGTTGTAGACTGGCCTGAATATCTGGAATAAGACTGCCTTTGACCCCCTCTATACTCGCTACTAGCACTGGCAGATCTGGCTCTCTTGCTCTACCCTCTATCAATATCATGCTCACCTCGGGGTGGCTGTTGCTGTTCTTCTAGATTCTGGGCATGAGCCTGAATACGGGAAATGCCCATCCCATCCTGAAGTGAAGCTGCCAAACAATCCTTGAACAAATGTGGCCCTAAGCCACTCACAAATCTATGCACCCAATCTCCCATATCGACTAACATGGTCGGAGCATATCGAGCCAACGAATTGAAACAGAGGCTATACTCCCGGGCACTCATATTCCCTTGGTTTAAATTTAAGAGCCTATTAGCTCGAGCCTGACGGACCTTGGGTGGCAAATAATGACGGATGAAAGCATTTACGAACTCTTGCCAAATCGGGAGAGGTACATTTTCCCCTCTTGAAGAAATCCAATTATTATACCAAAGAACTGCCAAATCACGGAGCCTATAAGATGCCAACTCCACAGACTCCGTATCGGAAGCATGGATAATCCTCAGCGTCCTCAGCATCTCATCTATAAATCCCAGTGGGTCTTCATTCGGCTTTGACCTGAAAAATTCTGGCGGGTTTAAACTTATGAAATCACGGGCACTTGCACTAGTGGCTCTATCACGCGAACCCGCACTCTGTCGCTAAGCTTGGGCAGCAACTAGCTGTGTCAGCAAGAATCGAATAGCCTCGGTCATCTGCTGACCCGAAGCACCCGATGGTGGAACATGAGGCACTGGGGCTGGGGCCCCTTCATGCTCCTCCGAGACAGGCGGAGTGTGAGAGGTGTAAGATGGAGCCTCATTATGGGACTCACCCTCCTCTATATGTACCTATGGTTCCTATTTAACCCGCCTTCCCACCGCAGTCTTGCCCTTCTGGGCGGCTGTTGCTTTTCTCTTTACCGGCATCACTGAAATCATAACGCACAATTAGGGGGAAAAGAGAAATCTTATATTGTAGCTCTATCGCACGATCTACGAAGAAGAAGAACGGTCATTATTCCTAAATGCCCTGCAGCCTCTTGTTTATAAGTGTGGCGCGCTTCACACCCAAAAACAAGACTCTACTGGACACGGCTCGTAGACACACCCTAAGACGAAAATACTCTGATACCACTTTTGTCACGACCCAGCTAGGGGCTATGACGGGTACCCGAAGCTGACTACTGTGCACCGCTTATCATGCTGACTATCATACTCAACCTGGGCATAAATCATTCTCGATACAACTTATCATGAAACAATCTCCAGACATCTCTCAAAACATATGTAAGCATAGGCCCATAAGGCTACAAAAATGATGTACAGAATATACAATGAAAAAGTCTCATGACATCTACAACCAACATAAAAGCATCTACAAGCCTCTAACTGAAGACTGAGATCATAAGGATGTGACAGGACCCCGCCATGCCCCATTATATACACAAAAGAATATACCAAGATGTGGCAACTCCGGAGTAGGGGAGTGCTTCTGCAAATCTGCTGAGTAAGCTCCTAAGCGTCCGCGCCGTCTCCCTGCGGGCATGAACACATCATCCATAAAAGAAAAGGACGTCAGTACGAACAATATACTAAGTATGTAAGGCATATATGGTAACATAATAAGGAAATATAGAAAGCATAAGAAGAAAAGATAACTATAACTGCTTGCCTCTTGAGGCGGAATCATGCATGCTCACCTTTACCTTTAAACATATCACATATACATGCATAAACTATCTAGATCAATAACATCATTAGCCCACCTTACGGCCTCCCGCGTCCGGGGTATCATCTCACGCCGCCCACAATTGGTGTCATGCTCGGCCAAATAGGCACGGTGTAATCATTAACTATAAGCCGCCCACCGAAGTGGTGTCATGCCCGGCCAAATAGGCACGGTGTAATCATACATATATACTTATCATGAAGCATTCATAAGAGCTCAAATAAAAGTTGTACTCTATCGGAGTGACATAAGGTCGGCAACCTCCGATTACGTTATGGAACATCATCATCGCTATGCCTCGTCTTGAAAGAACTAATATCATGAGGTGAGGCAACAACGAGGAATAACGTCAATGAAATCATTAACATAGGATTATCAAGCACATGAAAGCATCATTTTCATCGTCACTATCATAGAGCATATCTCATAAGAAGCCTTTAAGAATCTTTAACTCTCATCTTTTGGGATGTAAAAAGGTCATGGGAATATAGCAAAGAAATCACAATATAAGAGTCATGCCTTTTGAAAGAAGGGGACTAGCCTTACATACGTTTATATCTCTTTGCCGCTATCGTCTAATTGTTTGCCTTTCAAGCTCGCGATTCTACCTTCAAGAGAGTTTGTACTAAGATTAGATAACCGGAAACATACTTAAGCTTAAACTAAGGCAACTAAGAGCTAATGAATATTTGGTGACATTTCCTTTGTTTCGACAACCTCCTCCATAAATACGACAACTCCCGAACATCGGTAAGAATACCCATAATATCATAATCAATAGATTCTTTAAGTTAAACATTGTTTACTTCTCAAATCCACCTTCAAAATCATCCATAACCATACTTATAATACAACATCATATTTAGTCTTCACATAACACTCTATCTTCTTCTTATAATACTTCTTTAACATCATTTGTATTATTCATCACAAGATTGTACTCATAACATGTCAATAACTATAATTCAAGTTAAGTCATTATTCAAGAATATCACTATTTCCATATTTGCACTGCATATTCTTCTTCCTTCTATAATCCAAGTCTTTCAACCACTCAATATCCTTAATAACATGAAATAAGTGCAAAATCACCTTTGAATATGTAGGAATGATCTTGGGATGAAGATATTCCACTTGAGAACAACCCCAACTTTAACACTAAAAAAGTCCTTGATTTCCACAAACCCTAGAGGGCATCTTTGCACTTGATTCTTGTAGTTTTGGTATCTGATCTTTGATTTACCTAGGATTTATACTAGAGAAGTGTAGAGAATGTTCTAGAGCCTTCAAGACTTGTGAGTAAAGTGAAATCTGAAAAATAAGAGCATGGCTCATCTATTTATAGCTGAAACCAAAAAATTCCAAAGAGGCGGTTCGACGAGCTGGTCGACGGGTCTTCGACGGTCCGTCGACTCATACCTACAAATACCTGATTGCAAAAATGCAGGGACGGTACACATCGATAGTCCGTCGACATGTCGACGGGCCATCGACCGTGACTGGTGCCTGCAGACTTCTCATGATTCAGTTAAGATTTTGCCGATTCGATCTGTTCAATTTATAGTCTTGTAAATTACCAGGAATACCTGCTGGTACATTTGTACATGGGGTAAGGCGCTTTCTACCTCAACTTCCTCCAACAAGCTCTCTTCTCTCCCCTCAAATGTGTTTGGAATCTCAATTAGAATCATTACGTATCCCTTCTCACTTGTAGGGACACTGTATACATTTTAACTTGTGTTAGTATGGTTACCGTGCAACAACCCGAAATTCTGAGGTGTAAAAAGTATAGCTTAGTTATAAACTATATATGGGCCATCCTATTGTGCAGTGAAATCCAGGTACAAGTTTAGGGGTTCTTGGTCAGTAGAGGTCGAGCACTCGTCACGACTCATCAGCTTGGGTCGTGACAAAAGTTGTATCAGAGCCGTTCTGTCCTAGGGTTGTCTACAAACTGTGTCCAGTAGAGTCTTGTTTATGGGTGCGAAGCGCGCCACATTTATAAATAGGAGGCTGCGGGGCATTTAGGAACCATTGACCTTTCTTTCTATCTTAGATCGTGCAATAGAGTCAGAGTCTAGGAAAGATTGTTACTGACCCTCTTTTCCTCTTAGATAAGTGCAGATTGATATAGATAAAGAGGACGGTTTCTGATGGTGGGGGTCCAAGGAAGGCCCCCAAGGTGGACTCCGAACAACGGGTACAAGGACAGATTAGGAGGAGTCTTTGTTACTCCATTGAGTCAGATCCTTCTGAGAAGATGATTGAGACGACTCCCCCAGAGCCTGTGACTTCTATGGAGGAGGATCCGTCAGAGGATAGCTATGAGACGGACCCGTCTGAGGGTTCGTATGAGACACCAGTGGAGCAGGAGGCTCCTGAGGCTGCACCAGATTTGGTCCCTCCAGTTTCTCCTATGATTGAGTATTACATCAGAGCAGCCATGAGTGTAAGTGTTACGGATATATCTAGTCCTTTATCTTGGCCTTCAGTCAATCAGGAGCTGCTAGAGTATTCATATCCTTCGGATTATGTTGGGGGAGATGAGGATGGCCAGATGAGTAGATGGTGGGAGGATGATGAATAGGATATTTCACTTCACAGTTCCCAAGACTAGGACCAGGACCAGGACAGACCGATTACAGGTATATGGTTCTCCTTATTGAAACTCCTTATGTTGTGTGTGATTATTATGGGATATCATCTAATGGTTGACAAATGGGGAATTTAAAGAAACTGATAACTGAAGTACTTATGGATAATTGGGACTAAGACATTTATGCTACCATTAGGAACCCCGGGAATAGGAATGAAAAGTAGTCGCGTGTGTTGACTTGTGGTTATGAAAATTTTCTAGATGTTGGAAGTTTCAAAGGTTATGATAGTATTTATCTAATCAGGAAAGTAAGGGACTTTTCCAACCTTGGGGGAAATGCATTATAGCGTTTTATTTGGATTTCCCATTAGAACTTCAAATTGGTTTTTAAAGATATTGTCACACCCTTAATTCGATAGGGTGTGATGGGCACCCGACCCTTACCTAGGGCCGAGCGAACCCGCAGACTTTCGTAATACACATAATCATCCGGGCCCGCGAACGTGTCAAAATGCGAAAGGAAAATTTTTAAAAAAACATCATACTTTTCGTCTTTTTTAAATCAAATAAAATCGTAGTCATAGCGAATACGTAACATAATGCGTACTGATATATCGGCTTACATAGCCGATTACAAAACAAATCTGCAGCATAATGCATAATAATACATCGGCTTACGCAGCCGCTTACAAAACTGACGTATCACACACACGACACTGTCTGCAAAGTCTCTACCAACATCTCAGATACCATACAAACGCACTCAGACTCGGCAGCACTCCGGAGGAAATGGAGCTCGCCAATCCAGCTGGAACGTCCTCCGCTAACATCATCTACTCATCTGTGGGTACCTGCGCGGCATGAAACGCAGCCCCCGAAGAAAGGGGGTCAGTACGGAATATGTACTGAGTATGCAAAGCAGGAAATACAGAAAACGGAGTCATAATCGAAGTAAAGTGCACCGAACGCGAGCATAATAAGCCGAATACCAAGGTACTTACATCTGACCTCCAAATCATACATAAGCTGTACAGAAGACAAATAGGATAATCAGAATGTCAAAATGCTTCGCTTTCTTTTGAAAAATATTCCTGCCTCGTATATACGGAAAATCAAACATACCACATGAGCTGACATTAACCGATTGCCGAGGAACGTACGGCCCGATCCATATATAACATAAAAATGCCGAGGAACGTATGGCCCGATCCATATATAACATAATGATCATAAACGTACCGTCATATTATCACACATCATATCCCATATCATATTGTATCATCAGATCATCACATATCATATCATCAAATCATCACATATCACATACCACATATACACACATACCGCGGTCAAATATCCAGCGGTCAATATCACACATACACATATACACACATACCGCGGCCAGGAACCCAGCGGTAATATAACCTATACAAATACCGCGGCCAGGAACCCAGCGGTAATATCACATATACACATATACCGCGGCCAGGAACCCAGCGGTAACATCACATATACACATACCGCGGCCGTAAAACCCAGCGGCAAATGTAACAACAGAACGCACGAACAGAATCGTGAGTAACCAAATACAGTTTAAAACATTTTCAAAGACTTAATAGGTTAATCAAAACGAACCATCGTTTATAAGACACAACAGTAGTCAAATCAGATTTTCTTCCGAATACCACCCGGGAACACATCAAACCGAACTTCAGAAGTCATAGTCACGTATCGGAATCATAAGTATACGAATCAACATTTCAGACTCAACAAACAAATATATAATCATACTCAGGGGTCGAAAAGGTAGTCATATTAAGTGCTTTTCAAGAAGTCGTTAGTACTACACAAAGGAAAGTCGCGGGACCCACGGACGAGCGTCAACCCAATCCGGGTCCGCCTACGAAAATCATAGTCATCCTATGTTATCGAATCATTATTAAAAATTCAAAAGATAGGTAAACTGATCGTACTTGAAATCGGAATAATAGTCATATCATATCCTTTCAAAAATCGTCAGAAGTACATAAGGAGAGTCGCGGGACCCACGAACAGGTATCGACCCGAGCCGGGCCCGCCTATGGAAAACATAGTCATCATACATCATGGAGTCATTTTTGAGCATATCAAGGCCATCCGGTTCGTTTGTGAAAGTTACGGACGTTCGTAGTTTTCGGAATTGTTTAGGAACAAAACTCTTTTTAAAAACCAACTTTTATGCAACTTTTGAAAGTTAGTCATACAAAAGACATAAGATTCTTTCGGAACAAACCGTGTACATAGCATTTCAAATCCAACCATATCAAGGGCATACGGATCATAGCTTGACCATATTAAGGATGCCAACATCACAAAGCGAATACGAATCATAAACATGTTCAGATTTTTCGAATAGAATTACCCCCAAGGCTCATAACATATCATACCTTACTCATATCTAAGACATGCCAAAAGAAGGAAGGGTAAGCTTTACATACCTTGGCCGCTCCTTAAGCTACTCCAAACTCAGGCCTCGGCTCTGCAAAGTCTACACGACGTCAATGAATATCAACCATTAGCTATAAGTATTTAGGAAATTCAATTCCAAACCATTACCCAATTCTACGAGAAAATTGGGCAAAGACCTCCCCCCGTAACTACGACACCCCGAGAATTTAACTCGGCCAATCTGTCAACAACAATACCAACAACCATTCAAGAATACTTTAAATAATTCACACAACATTCCAAATGGCCAAACCAACATACTACGTCGCCGAAACTTTCCAATTTCCATAGGGACGATATCAACACATTTCCTCCTTCCAAATTCATAAACTACATCGACAATCTACGCATTAACAACATTATCGTCACAAATTCAAGAAACTATAATAAAGTCACATTAAGCTTCAAATCAGCCCACACAGTTTCTAGCTTCAACTTGGATTATTAACCTTCATTTTACGACATAAAATTCATAACGACGACGACCAAAATACTAAATAACATTAGTTCATTTCTTGCATATCAACCAGCCCCTACACGGCCATTCCTCAACATACATCATTCCATGAGTTTCATTCATTTTCTACACCTTACAACAACACACAAACATGTTGAATACAATTAATTAAGCACTCCCTCTACACAACACATATCACACGGCCACACATTATATTCCAAGGTCCATAATTTTTCATCCCATTTTTACACACTACAACAACATACAAACATGCTAATTACCATTAATTCATTATTCCAACACAACAACACACACACGGTCCAACACACATCCACACGGCTCAAACCCAACATCCATATTTTCATGATTTTTGTTCATTTCCACATATTATAACCTCCATAAACCATTTATAACATATAAAAGAGAAGATTGAAGCATACCTTTTTCCACTTAGTTCTTCAACATGGCTAGGGTCATGAATGGCACAAACGAGCGGTTTGATTGCTCCAATAACTACTCCATGTCGATTAGGACCTCCCAATGAGTGGAAAACATAGAAGAAAATAATTTTTAGGGATCAAATTGGAGGGGCTGAATTCGGCCAAATTTATAGCCGTATGCCTTTTTTTTTTTTTTTCTCCATAGTTCTTGAACTTTCTAAAGAGTCACAAATGATGAAGATGACTAATTGTCATCTCATACACACATATATATTTCATACATGTGGCCTATGGCCCACAAGTCATGTGCATGGCCACATGACTTTTTTTCATGACTTTTTAAGTTTCCAAAACTTCATTTTTGGCCCCAAATTTTCATGAAATGTCTAACTTTCCATAATTCACTTTTGACCCCAAATTTTCCTTATTCCAATTTTACCCTTAACACTCCATGCCAATGAAAAGATGAATGTGCAACTTGTGCATTGAAACAAAAATCAACAAAAATCGAAAATTAAAAGTCTTGTCCGTAACTCGTCGCAACCAACTTAGAATATTCCAACGTACAAAGTACGGGGTATAACAGATATGTGATAAAAGACTATGCAGCAATAAAAACGACGGATGTGATCCTTATAAGAAGGTTTACCTTGATTTTTCAGATAGATGTAGTGAAGGTCACTTGACGATAGCAAAATAAGAGCGATGTGGGCTAATGAATAAAAAGGGAAGAAGAGTAGGTGTTCAAGTAGTGATCATTCATTAAGTCTATGTGGCCAGAGGCTCATAATCAGGACCTAGAAAATATGCTAAGAAGTCCTACAGTTTGAGACATACGAGGGATATGAGAAACTAGACTAGCCCGAAGAAATTAAGAGCATATGAGCCTTACAAGTATAATTTTAAATGATCGTGAGGTACGAGTCTGGCTAGCTAGGCAAAAAGAAGGGAGATGTACTAAAGCCACAGATTCAGGTCAATTTTAAATAGCATTGGGATATTTCATAAGTGAGGTATTAATAAGCGATGTAAATGATAACTCATGCGTGGCAACATTAAATATTATGCGTGCCCTTATGATTGATCTTACGATATCAAAGGTATGGATTGAGCTGGGTATTAAAGTAAGGTAGCAAGTGCTACAGGGCAGATTGATATGGCTTTCTCCGAATGTTAAAGTTGGATGACCATGATGCAAAAATATCAGGGAGAAGAAGAATATGTGTACATAAGAGTAGGAATATTATGAAGTCATGAGAAGAAGAGAAGTGTAAGCAAAGGAAGAATGCTTCTAGTAAGGGTCAAGTAAAGTTTCTGAGAAAAAGGTTAAGGCAGCGATAGAGGTGAACAGCCATTCGGATAAATTTTTAAAGTAAGTAAGCAGAAAGGATAGAGTATGGAAATATGTGATAAAGGACGAATGCGAAGATCCCGAAAACAGATCTTGATAAACAGGATTGAAGTATAATAACGATGGGTATGGATATAACCTGAGAAAGAATAATCAGGTTTTATGAACGGTGTCAAGGGATCTGACTCTTAAGGTCCATCTGAAAGGATAAACATAAAGTCATATTGATGTAGAAAACGGAAAAGCCCCCCCCCCCCCTCCCCCAATGGACGATTTTAGAAATAGAAAGGATTCGTACTCCTATTAGATTATTTTGCGAATTTCAAGGCTAATGCTATAGAACGGCAAGTGAGGAAGAGCACGTTATGAGCAAGGGAAGTCAAGAAAGACCCTAAAGGCGAAAGTAAGAAAAGTGCACTAATGAATTGGTTAAAGGAAGTTATGTAACCATCAAGGAAAAGAGGAAGGTTACTAAGCTAATAAGTCTGGCCAAAAGGCAAAATATCGATAGCATGGGACAAAAGTCTTGGTAAGGAGTACAAAAATTCGATTATAAAGGAAGTAGGATGAATATACGAGGGATATGTATAAATATGAACAAGTTATGGCATCGAAAGGGAAGATAAGAAAGGGATGAAAGGAGGAAGAAAAAGAAATATATTATAAGTATTTGTGAGTGGGACAAGGATCGACAAGATATTTGAAGAACTATGACGCCTGACTATGGTACAACCACCTAGTAAAGAAGAATTACAGATCAGTGTTATGTCCCGTATATTTGCGTAGGGACATTACAAAGCTAAGTGCGACAAGTTAAAGACGAAGCGGTTTTAGGGTTCCCGGTAAGGGTTTTCATCTCCCGATTTCGTTTCGATGCATCAAATAGCCTATGAATTTCGTTGGTACAAGAACAATATTGGGGAATAAGGAGTAATTGACCAAGATTGGATGACTAAGTGAGATTAAGAACTTAATTACATCATTAGTAAGCTAAGTGGCCGTGTGGGCCCCATTTGTGGTTTGGCCAACCCTTATTGGCTAAAAACATTGGGTGGGACACATGTCCACCTTGTGGACTGCATATATAAAGGGAATTTCTGATTCACAATCCAATTCATTACACCATTTCAACATTACAAAGTGCAAGAATATAGTGATAGAGAGAGAGGCTCTCGGCTACAAGCTGGCCAAGAACACCCTCCTCCAAATTGATCCAAAAATCAATCTTTCCAAGTAAATTAGTTCCTCATCAAGTGTGTAAGGACGTGTGGTAGTTGTTGGGTAGAGACAAGGAGGTGTAGCATTTCATAGAGTTGAAGATCCGGCCAAGTTTGAAGGACAAGTTACAAGGTAAGAATGATCATTGTTCTTGTGTTGTATGAAGATTTGAATGTATAATTCATGCATGTTGTTGTTGGGTTGTTGTTGTGGTTGAACTTGAGGTTGAGCCGTGAGCTTGGTGAAGCCATGGTTGGTTCCATTTTGCATGCATTGTTGGTAAATAAGTGTATGCCACCATATGTAATGGAACTAAGATTGTAGAATTGGTTTATGATGTGCATGTTAGAATTGGGCTGTTTTGTTAAAGTTAAATGAGCCATGTGTTGTAGACTTGAATGGAATTATGTTTGGTCTTCTTGTGCATATATATTGGATATGGATTGAAGGTGTTGTAATGTGAATAAATGAGTGAAAATCAAGAAGTTGTAAGAATGGCATTGAAGCCGTGTAAGGGGACTGTTTTAGGGGATTTTATGGACTGTTTTGTGCCAAGTTTTGATTGTTGTTGTTGTGCACATTGTGGTACATTATACGTATGTTGAATAGGTGAATTAAGGTGATAATGAAACAAATCATGTTGAGATGTATAAGCAGTCAAACCGTGGACCGTTTTAAGATTAGAAGTGAAGTAATGTTGTTGAATGATTGAATGTTATTATGAACATGTAGTGAAGGTGAAATGGTATTGTTGTGTGGGCTGTTTGGCCGTGAGTTGGGACTGAATTGTATGATATACAAGCTGTCCAAAGTTCCCTAAGTCATGTTAAACAAGTTTGGAAAGATATAAGAAAGGAATGACTAGCAATGTTATCTTGTAGCACTAGTGGTTCGAATGCGAACGAAACGTCGTCTAAATGTTTGAAAGGGATTGTGAGTGTTAGAGTGCGTATTAAAATCCTTTGTAGACTAACTCTAGCTCTTGATATCTTGATATAGGATAAGTGTTGTTGGGCAGCAAGTACAAGTTATTATACGACTAAACGCTAAAGGTACGCAAAGCCTATTCCTTCCTTCTTTTGGCATGTCTAGACGTAAGTAAGATATAATCCGAGCCTAAAGTGACTCCACTCTCTAACTCCTAGTATGATATGTGATTGTTATTCGTCCGTAATGTTGAAAATGTTGGTATAGTTGAGATATGATCTCGTTATTTATTACATGATAGACTAATATGTAATGTACAAGAGTTCTTATTTTTAAAAGGAATTGCATAAGTATGCTTGGTTTTTATATAATGTAACATGCTAATGTCCAAGAATTGATTTAATTACTATTCATTGAGTCTCAAAAAATGTTTTACATATATATGTGGTCGCTTATTACTCGCTCGTGCTTACCGCTATATCCTTCACCGAGTCCCCGGCCGTGGTACGTTCTCGTGCGTCGATCTATTATACTATTCACCGAGTCCCTCACTAGAGGGCCGGGACACGTTATATATATATATATATGATGATGATGATGATGATGATGATGATGATGATGATGATGTGATGATATGATGATTTGGAGATGGAGGCCAGGAGGGCATATATTCCTTACTACCGAGTCCCTTACTAAAGGGCCGGGACACGAATATGTTTACGTTTATGATGTTATGATTATAAATACCGAGTCCCTTATTAAAGGGCCGGGACACGTTATATATGTTATATACGAATGATTATGCACGACTTTGATTATAAAGCATTATATTGACATTGATATGAGAACGATACAAATGAAATATGTTCAAAGGCAAGTTTTATGAAACTCGTTGTCGCATCGAGTCCTATACACCTTGTCTCGTATATGATTCTATTTACTATGTTTCACGCTTTACATACTCGCACATATTTCGTACCGACCCCCTTTCTTCGGGGGGCCGCTTTCATGCCCGTTAGTGTACGTACACACGTTTCGGAGATCCGCCAGCCTAGGATATCTACTCGATATGCTATTCGCAGTGCTCCTTTGTTCCGGGCATAGTTTCGTGGTATAACCTTTTGATATATACATATGTTATCGTTCGTGGTACGGCGGGGCCCCCGTCCCGTCATATGATGCCGTTGTCACTCTTAGAGGTCCGTGGTCACGCGTGGGGCCGTGTATGGTTGTTGTTTTGTTATATGGTTAGGACTTGTGATCGGGGCGTACCCATTTGTAGTGGCAGTACTTGTCGGCTTGCGTAGCTATATATGTTTATCATGGCAAGCTAGTATGAAGGTAGCCTTCTCGCTTATGTTTTGTTGGGACGTTCCCTATATATATATATGATGACCTTGCCGGCTTTGGTGCGATATTAACTCGTTATAGGTCGTAACTCTTCGTAGGTAGTGCGCTTTCGACTTGCATATGTTTTGCCCTTATACTTATAACAGCTCGTTCATGCTAGTAGGGTATGACTATAGATAGAAAGTGTATACGAGTGTCCAGCTCGGGCACTAGTCATGGCCTACGGGGTTGGGTCGTGACAATCAGTATGAGCTGGGCAAATGAAGAAGCGAGTCGTAGGAAACAGATGTGATAGTACATTAACTTCTGATGATATTAAAAGAAGAAACCAGATTTGTTGGCTAAAAGATAAGGTCAGTATATGAGAGGGAGACAAACATCTTCGATCGCAAAAGGTAAATAAAGGGCATGAGTATTTAAGGACTTCGAATATTTTTGCGACTGATAAACTCAAACAACAAATAGGGTATGCCAGACTATAGGGAAGATTTATCAGTTAAGAATCAAGTGAAGCCCAAGAGTCCAAGAAGAATCTCAAAGCAAGTAATAAAGGGATGATGCGTCGGATTGGAACAAAGCTGGTGGCAATGAAATCTCATGGAACAAGCAAAACAATAGTTCTGCTAGATATCTATGATTGACAACTGCAGACAAAAGAAAGAATGAAATGATTGGAATTCACTGCATGGTAAGGAGCCTGGTTCACATTTCACCAAATTTCCAAATTTATCCTTAATTTATCAGTCGGACTAAAGATTAGCAACTTCAAGGATAAATTGAAAGAAGACGAACATTGAGGAAGAGAGAATCAAGTAAAGTGTATGGGTGAAAGGAAATTTCTGTGTTATATTAGCTGGAAGAAAGAATACCGCAAGGATTGATTCAGTTGCTACAGGAAAGCAAGGGATACGATATTACCAGTTTCAGAGGTTATCCTTAAGGGGGAAAGAACAAGTTAAATTCCAAGAAGATTGTACCAAAAGTGGATAAAGGTATGTGGTATGTACTGGGTAAACGAGCATATAAAGGTGTAAATGACACAGGTCGAAGAGACAACGAGGATGATAATGTCACGACCCAGCCCCGTAGGCCGTGACTAGTGCCCGAACTGGGCACCCGTACCCACCTATCAATTATAATCAGATCATAGCAAATATAATGAAAACTTATACGTACCGAAAGGCACGACACCGCGCACACATACATATACATATATCACATATACAACCTGGAGATATACAGAACACAATTGCAACCGAACAGTGCTACCCACAACCCACGTTTATGTCTACGCTGCCTCTAACGATAAGCCGTAATCATATGACGAGACAGGGCCCCGCCGTACCCCGAATAAATATATACATATGTAACAAAAGAGTCCGTACCACAATGCGGGCTCCGACAAGGGAGCTCTCTAAAATAGCCGAGTAGGGATCCTAAGTCATATGCTCACCCGAACGAGTATCCGTACCGCGCGGCATGAAACGCAACCCCCGAAGAAAGGGGGTCAGTACGGAAGATGTACTGAGCATGTAAAGCACAGAATACAACATATATAGAACCATAACCGAACTGGAATATATCGAAATAAATATAGTAATCAGGAAATCAAAAACTTGCCTGTGAATCATATATCATGCATGTCCATATCATATCATCAAATCATTATGCACATATAGCGTACCCGGCCCTCCAGGGAGGGACTCGGTAAATAAAATCATGTAAACATCATGTATAGTAATCATGTAATCATATGCATATGCCGTACCCGGCCCTCTAGTGAGGGACTCGGTGAATAGGATCATCAAATGCCATCCTGGCCGCCATCCCCATATCATCACATCATCATATCATCATATATACATATATAGCGTACCCGGCCCTAGTGAGGGACTCGGTGAACAATGCAAAGAAACCGTGCACGAATACGTACCCCCCCGGACTCGGTGAAAGAGCATAACAACCATATGCACGAGCGGAGTAGTGAGAGACCATATGCACACAAATCATTTTAAAGACTCGATGGAATAAAATAAATTAAACGAACTATCATTCAAGAATCGGAACAATAGTTATATCAATACCTTTCGGATATCTCTCGAACTTATCAAACCGGACTTAGAAATCATAATTACATATCGAAGTCATATGCGTAACAATCCTTATTTAAAATGCATACAAATCATATTCTAAACTTACCAAATAAGTAGAGAATCCATACTCGGAGATCAAGGTGAAAATAGTACTAAATCTTTCTTAAAGGTCATTAAGGATAATCATAGAAAAGCCGCGGGCCCCACGGACGGGTGCCGACCCCATCCGAGCCCGACTACAAGAGTTAGGGGAATGTTATGTCTTACGAAGTTACCTATTATGTTTCGGGGCGATCCGAGCTCATATGCAAAAGTTACGAGCGTTTGAAGTTCGGAACTTTTTAGTAACAAAATTCTTTATAAGACTTTTGAAATTTAATCTTTTGAGAACATAAGAACCTTAGTTTGGTTACATAAGAGAGTAAGTTTTTAAGAATGAGTAAGATACATATCTAAGCTCGGATCCTAAGAGTGGAATTACCCCGAGGCTCGGGTCATAGCCTAATTAGCACTAAGACATGCCAAAGAAGAGAAATGTTACGCCTTACATACCTCTTCCGCTCGCAAGCTAAGTCAAGCCTCAACTCTCGGATGCTCCAAGATCTACATAACGCCAAATATATTAACATTAGCCATAAGCCTTTAGGCATTCAATTTCAAACGAACATTAAATTCTACAGAAATTTCGGAACAATTTCCCCTCGAATACACCAACCCCGAGATTTCAACTCGGCTAATTTCAACAACAACCAAACTACAATATCAATAATCAATTCCCAATGCATTCCAACATTACTAGTTCTTCCTACACGACTTTAACAACATACATAATATTCCAACAACATTCATAATGTACTCATTTCAACCACTTACGTTCAAACTAATATCAACGTTTATACATTCGATTACCAATCCAAACCCATTCAAACCATATACAAGAACACTTTAAGCAATTCATACAATATTTCAAACAACCCAAACATTGTTCCAACTCACCCGAAACTGCCCCCAACCCGAGAGCATCCACATCCATATTCCTTTCTCCCAAATTCATGCATTACACTAATAATCCACACATTAACAAGACAATTCTCATACATACAAAAATCACATAAAATTCGCATAAATTTCCAAATCATCCCATAACCAACGTAACATTACTTTGAGTCATTAAACTTGCATTTTTCCTCCTAAAATCCATAACGACGATTTGTTCATTCACCACTACACTAAAGGGGAACCCTACGGCCAACATCAAACACCCACACAAAGATGATTTTCATTCTTTTCTTCACACTTCAACAATCAAAACATGCTAATTAGAATTAATACATTGCCTTTAACACAATACACACACACACGGCCAACTACCTTCCACACGGCCCAACTTCAACTTCTTTTCTAACATGAATTTCTTCCGTTTTAGCATACTACGACACATATAAACCATGTATAACACATAAAACAAGATTAAAACTCACCTTCCTTCTTCAACTTCTCAACTTGCCCAAAGTTGGTAGATAGAGAAAACGAGTAAACTATCGCCCGAAACAACGACTCCACGTTACTTAGCACCCTTGAATTAACAAGTTTGCTTGAAGAATTTATTTTTTTAATGGCTAGAAATTGATCTTGGTTTTCCACTACCTTGGCCGAATAGGCCCTTTTCTTGCTCCTCCAAGTTTTTCTTGATGGTTCTTGAAAATTCTAAGTGTGGAATGAGTAATTAGATGACTAAGTCATCTTTTAAGTGGCTATATTTTCACCATCCATGTGGCCATGGCCCACCCAAGGTGGCCGGCCACATGGTGTTTTTATTTTTATTTTATTTTTTTGAATTTTCAACCTTCCAAAATTAGCACACTTACTATAAATGGAAAATTTCCTCCAAGTGTTTCCTTAACATTTTCATACCATTAAAATCATACACAATTTAAGCCTTTAAAACATGCAAAAGTCTCTACTTCATATCCCGGAATAGTCTTGTCCTTAACTTATCAAAATTGACTCGGATTATCCCGACGTACGAAATACGGGATATAACATCCTTCCCCCCTTTAGAACATTCTTCCTCGATTGTTCAACTAGTCTTATAAAGTCGGATGGGGATCTCGGGGGTTTCCTTTATTGCCATAGCATACAATCTCATTTACCGATTATATTTCTCCTTTCCCCCCCCCCCCCCCCCCCCCCTCGAGTCATCTCCTTTTCGTTATTATTCCGTCACAATACTTTAAGAAGTCATGTCTTTAATGCGCAACACCTTACCTTATAACGATGTAACAAGGTCCAAGACATATCTCGAATTAGACTCCTCCTCCTTGTCGAATCTTGTTACGCCTTTTGTGGAGCACATAAGTTCGCCCTCTTTTAGTAGCCAACTAATTCCGATCATCTTGTTCAAACCATCTTATACTCAACTTGTAATACTCTAAACACATTACCTCGGGTTATCCTATTATCTTTAATTCAACCCTTCTATAGTCCCTTTGCTCGTGTCTTGCTTTTAACTTTCAGTCACACATTACATCGCAATCTTTACAAAAATAAGCAAAGGTGTTCAATTTAATCCAAAATGCCTTAGCACGGCTTCATTAGTCCCCGTGTCCGTCTCACTTGTCTATCTTTCCTTCCTTACAACCGGTATCGGAATAGATCTTTAGTCCAACCATAATTATATCCTATTTGTCCTTAGTAAAATTTCTAGCTTGGTAACTTAATTCAAATCATTCTCATACATTTCCTTGATGCACCCAAACTATTATCACCGAATTGTTATTACCGAATCCCAACTTTTCTCATTAACTATTCTCGTTCAACTTGTGTAAGGTATATTCAATCTTAGTCCCGATTTTTTCCTTCTCCTGGTTCACTCTGCTTCACATATTTCTCCCGACCTAATATTCTCTTATAGCCTATCCTATCCTACCCTCTTCCCTGGCTTTCTTTCCTTCCTGCTATGGGAGGCCTTTTATTTTTCTCCCTTACTATCCATAAGGCGTAACATTTCTAGCGAATAACCTTATTGCCCACATCTCAGCCGTTGATCCAAAGACGCCGTATTTCTTTCGCAACGTTACTGTAAATTACCCGTTATCAGGCTCTTGTCGTGTTCCCCCCTAAACTCCCACCTTCCAGTGCCATGTCATTCAGGACCTCCACAATCCATTCCCAGCACTGTCTCTATCACCATCTTAGCTTCCGGTTTTTTTTTTTTATCTTGTCTCGGCGAGGGATCTTACTTATAGCCCGAGTATCCGTATCTCGTGTTTGTGGTGTTAATTATCTCTATCTGACACTTGGACTTCTCGCACCTGCTTCCCCCCTTTAGGGGTACGCTTATTTTATTACCAGATTATATTCGCCTTACGCCTGCATTTTCATTCTCGGTCAAACGGTACTTTTGTTTCAACATTCCGATTTCCCTTTACTATTTATCTACTCACTTCCTTTCTCTTCCTAACATCCTTACGCCAGTACTTCCCAAGTCTACCCTATAGCAAAAACAATATCAAATTGCCTTATGACATTTATGCCACTCATTCATTTTTTTCCACTTGAACTTTGTTGTCCTGTCCGATTAATGCCTTCCGTATACCGTCACATTGGTGGCCAGAATACATATACCCGCTAATATAGCCATGCACGAGGCATCACACGCTTACCTGAACACATACATAATTGCCAGTATCTCATTCACAAAAGATCCCCCAAACACCACTCAAACTGATCCAAACTCTAGCGCCGGGATGTACCTTCTTTTTCTTTACCCGATCTAGTCCGCTCCGGCCTACGCGACCTCTTAATATTTTCGCCTACTCAGTATATTCTAAGCCCCTTTAGACCACTCTAGCTCCCCATTTGCTTCTTTGGCTGAAGTTGTAAGACTTCCAGAAACTTCCCAGGGGGTCACCCATCCTGATATTTCCCTCGTCCTAGCGCGCTTAACCTCAGAACGTCGATGAAATACGATGCTCCAACGCTAGTACAATCGCATCCACCTCACCACACGACCTTCGTCACGTAATTTAGAGTAAAATAAAATCTTGACAGATTTCCGGACGCCCTCGTAACACAATTACCGTTTTGCCCCTCTCTCGATTTTTCCTATTCACTGTCACCTACGGATATTACTGCTTTCCATCCTAGATTTCCGGGTCCGTGATAACAATGAACACGCCTTAATTACCGTTATATATAAATACTTGGTTATCAACCCTCGGATTTCCGTCTACCGCTGATAAGCAACAATTATGCAACAGATACACACATATAAGAATATAAATTCTAGTAAAGATTCATGTACCTGTAGCCGCATCTGGTAGTGCCTCCTGATCCTGTCTACTGGCCAACGCGTATAGGCGGTTCGATGGACCGCTAAAGCGGAGGCCCCGCCGCGACCTCTACCACGGCCGCTGGTGCCGGTACCTGCCCCGTAGGGCGCATAGCTGCTGAGGAGGACGAACCGAGAACCGACCCGCAGTCCGGACCGCATCACCCGAACCACCCCTATACGGGCACTCCCTCATAACATGGCCCTGCCGGCCGCAAGTAAAGCAAGCACCTGTGCCACGACGACACTCCCCGAAATGAGGCCTACCACAATGGGAACACTGGGGCAATGGGGGCCTCGTTTGACCGAAACCTCGGTCCACCTGTGGCCCTGAAACTCTGGAGCTCTGACCGGCTCCCGAATACCCTGTGCTGTCAAATCTCCTGCCCGGGAACCGTGGGGGTGCACTCCGTGCCGGCTGGGAAGAATACCTGGTGTGCTGCTGAGGCTGCCCGCCTCGAAACTCCCCAGAATACCCAGCCGATCTAGCCCTCTTGGGCTGGCCCCTGTCGTAGTCTCTATCGGGCTGACGCCCCCTATGTCGCTCCTCCATACCCTGGGCATACGCCTGTACCCGGGCAATATCCACCCCCGGCTGGGAAGCCATCGACATACAACTATCAATCAAATAACTGTCCAGCCCCATCACATACTGATGTACCCTGTCGGCCATGTCAGCCACAATATGAGGCGCGTATCTAGCCAGAGAATCAAACTCGAGGCTATACTCCCGGACACTCCTGCCGCCCTGCCTCAGACGTAAAAATCTGTGGACCCTGGCTCGTCTCGTCTCTGGGGGTAGAAAATGGGCAAGGAAAGCCTCCACAAACTCATCCCATACAGCTGGGGGAGCACCCTCACCTCTGGACAGCTCCCATGACTCATACCAATTGGCTGCTATGTCGTGCAGCCGATACGACGCCAACTCTACCGACTCGGTCTCGGAGGCCCTGACAAGCGCAGCGTACGCCGCATCTGTCTGATGAACTCCTGGGGGTCCTCCTCGGGCTTTGACCCGAAGAACTCTGGCGGATTACAGGTCAAGAAATAGCGAGCCCTCTCACTGTCACGTCTATCCGCACGGTCATCCCCTGCCCCATGCCTCTGGACCTGCCCTGCTACCAGTCTGGTCAATAGCTGAACAGCGTCCCTCATAGCCCTGTCCTCCGCCCCCGGCTGAGGAGCTGGGGGCTCGGGCACTCGAACCTCAGGGGCGGGCGGTGGAGCCGCCTCCTGTCCTGCAGCTGCTGCTGCTCTGTGCCCCTCTGAAGGTGATGGGGTGGCAGAACTGGCCGACCGGGGCACAATCTCCGGCTCGGGCTGAGCATGGGCCCTGGTAACTCTCTGGGCCCGACTGGTCTCTCCTGCGGCAAGTAGACTTGCCCTTCGGGCAACCGTCGCCTTTCTCGGAGGCATCGCCGAAAACATAACGATTCGTTAGGGAGGAGTCATCCCGATAATACCGCTCTATCGCACGATCTAAGATCGAAGGAAAGGTAACATCCTAAATGTCCCGTAGCCTCCGTTTATAGATGTGGTGCACAACACACCGATAAACGGGACTCTACTAGACACGGCTCGTAGACATTCCGAGGACTAACCGCTCGATACCACTTTTGTCACGACCCGGCCCCGTAGGTCCGTGACTAGTGCCCGAGCCGGGCACTCGTACCCACCTATCAATCGTAATCGGATCATAGCAACAAAATGAAAACTTATACGTACAAAAAGGCACGACACCGCGCACACATATATATATATATATATATATATCAAACAAGATATACAGAACATAAACACAACCGAACAGTGCTACCCACAACCCACGTTTATGTCTACAGGCCTCTAACAGTAATAACAGAATCATATGACGGGACAGGGCCCCGCCGTACCCTGAACAAATATACACAAACATAACAAAGAGTCTGTACCAAAATGCGGGCTCGACAAGGAGCTCTCCAAAATAGCTGAGTAGGGATCCTAAGCTGGCGGCTCACCCGAACGAGTGTCTGTACCTGCGCGGCATGAAACGCAGCCCCCGAAGAAAGGGGGTCAGTACGGAAGATGTACTGAGCATGTAAAGCACAAAATACAACATATATAGAACCATAACCGAACTGGAATATATCGAAATAAATATAGTAATCAGGAAATCAAAAACTTGCCTGTGAATCATATATCATGCATGTCCATATCATGTCATCAAATCATTATATACATATAGCGTACCCGGCCCTCCGGGAGGGACTCGGTAAATAAAGTCATATAAACATCATGTATAGTAATCATGTAATCATGTAATCCTATGCATATGTCGTACCCGGCCCTCTAGTGAGGGACTCGGTGAATAGGATCATCAAATGCCATCCTGGCCGCCATCCCCATATCATCACATCATCATATCATCGTATATACATATATATAACGTGCCCCGGCCCTCTAGTGAGGGACTCGGTGAACAATGCAATGAAACCGTTGCACGAATACGTACCCGGCCGGGACTCGGTGAAAGAGGTAACAACCATATGCACGAGCGGAGTAGTGAGGAACCATATGCACACAAATCATTTAAAAGACTCGATGAAATAAGTTAGGCGAACCATCATTCAAAAATCGGAACAATTGTTATATCAAGTACCTTTCGGATATCTCTCGGAATTTATCAAACCGGACTTAGGAATCATAATTACATATCGAGGTCATATGCGTAACAATCCTTATTTAAAATGCATACGAATCATAATCAAAACTTACCAAATAGTAGGGAATCCATATTCGGAGATCAAGGTGAAAATAGTACTAAATCTTTCTTAAAGGTCATTAAGGATAATCATAGAAAAGCCGCGGGCCCCACGGACGGGTGCCGACCCCATCCGAGCCCGACTACAAGAGTTAGGGGAATGTTATGTCTTATGAAGTTACCTATTATGTTTCGGGGCGATCCGAGCTCATATGCAAAAGTTACGAGCGTTTGAAGTTCGGAACCTTTTTAGTAACAAAATTCTTTATAAGACTTTTGAAATTTAATCTTTTGAGAACATAAGAACCTTAGTTTGGTTACATAAGAGAGTAAGTTTTTAAGAATGAGTAAGATACATATCTAAGCTCGGATCCTAAGAGTGGAATTACCCCGAGGCTCGGGTCATAGCCTAATTAGCACTAAGACATGCCAAAGAAAAGAAATGTTACGCCTTACATACCTCGTCCGCTCGCAAGCTAAGTCAAGTCTCAACTCTCGGATGCTCCAAGATCTACATAACGCCAAATATATTAACATTAGCCATAAGCCTTTAGGCATTCAATTTCAAACGAACATTAAATTCTACAGAAATTTCGGCAAAGATTTCCCCGCAAATACACCAACCCCGAGATTTCAACTCGACTAATTTCAACAACAACCAAACCAACAACCAAACTACAATATCAATAATCAATTCCCAATGCATTCCAACATTACTAGTTCTTCCTACACGACTTTAACAACATACATAATATTCCAACAACATTCATAATGTACTCATTTCAACCACTTACGTTCAAACTAATATCAACGTTTATACATTCGATTACCAATCCAAACCCATTCAAACCATATACAAGAACACTTTAAGCAATTCATACAATATTTCAAACAACCCAAACATTGTTCCAACTCACCCGAAACCGCCCCCAACCCGAGAGCATCCACATCCATATTCCTTTCTCCCAAATTCATGCATTACACTAATAATCCACACATTAACAAGACAATTCTCATACATACAAAAATCACATAAAATTCGCATAAATTTCCAAATCATCCCATAACCAACGTAACATTACTTTGAGTCATTAAACTTGCATTTTCCTCCTAAAATCCATAACGACGATAACGAAAATATTAACGACGATTTGTTCATTCACCACTACACTAAAGGGGAACCCTACGGCCAACATCAAACACCCACACAAAGATGATTTTCATTCTTTTCTTCACACTACAACAATCAAAACATGCTAATTAGAATTAATACATTGCCTTTAACACAATACACACACACACGGCCAACTACCTTCCACACGGCCCAACTTCAACTTCTTTTCTAACATGAATTTCTTCCGTTTTAGCATACTACGACACATATAAACCATGTATAACACATAAAACAAGATTAAAACTCACCTTCCTTCTTCAACTTCTCAACTTGCCCAAAGTTGGTAGATAGAGAAAACGAGTAAACTATCGCCCGAAACAACGACTCCACGTTACTTAGCACCCTTGAATTAACAAGTTTGCTTGAAGAATTTATTTTTTCAATGGCTAGAAATTGATCTTGGTTTTCCACCTTGGCCGAATAGGCCCTTTTCTTGCTCCTCCAAGTTTTTCTTGATGGTTCTTGAAAATTCTAAGTGTGGAATGAGTAATTAGATGACTAAGTCATCTTTTAAGTGGCTATATTTTCACCATCCATGTGGCCATGGCCCACCCAAGGTGGCCGGCCACATGGTGTTTTTATTTTTATTTCTTTTTTGAATTTTCAACCTTCCAAAATTAGCACACTTACTATAAATGGAAAATTTCCTCCAAGTGTTTCCTTAACATTTTCATACCATTAAAATCATACACAATTTAAGCCTTTAAAACATACAAAAGTCTCTACTTCATATCCCGGAATAGTCTTGTCCTTAACTTATCAAAATTGACTCGGATTATCCCGACGTACGAAATACGGGATATAACAGATAAAGTATGAAGAACTAGTAGACGGATAGGTGATAAGAAAAAGGGATGACCGTGAGTACGAGCATAAATTTTAGCCACAAGAGGAGAATAATATTAAAGAGTCAATGGGCAAGAGATTCAGCGAACTCGAGAATACACCCATTTGTAGAAAAACTATAGTAATCAAGAAATACCAAAGGAATTGTGAAACCATGAATATAGAGTCTACATGTACGTAAGGACGATGAGCTAGTAATTGTACGAGGAAGAACTGTATATGTTAAGAAGAAACCATGTTATTTCTCATATAAAGAAACCAAGGAATCCAAGAAAGATTAATCTTTAGAAATTGAGGCGCGCTCCAGTGTAAAGAATTATCGAATACTACTGCAGTAAGACTGGGAATGCCAAAGATTCAATGTAAGAAAACCCAAAAGGGTTAAAGAAAATATTAACTAGTTGAGTAGAATCAATCAGTGCCGGCAGAAGGCGAACGGTATGCAGACAAGAGAATAACATTTCAGCTGAAGAGCTCCAAATACAACTGTCAATAAATTGAGAAATAAAGGGTAGAGCTCAGGGGAAAGAAGGAAGGAAAAACTAAATATCAAGTTGATCATTATTCATATGAATGATGGGGTTAATGGATAAGTTCTCAAAAATCGCCAGCAGAATATGTGGAAAGATTGAATGGACCATAGGTATAAAGGTTTAAACACAAAATGAATAGGATAGGATTGTCGCTTCAACAAATCGATATAGCATCATAAGTCTGCAAATTATGGTTACGGTTTATTAACTTAAGGTGTATCGCCTCCAAGGAACCGCGAGGAGGATCATAAGTTGCGTAGTTCGAATAAGTTCGGTTCTGAAAACGTGAGTAAACCTGCAAATAAGTAAAGTAAATACCAACAGATGCAAGTGAGAATATTGACATCAACATCAAAATGAGTTCTACTTCAACATTCGAGGACGAATGTTCCTAAGGGGGGAAGGATGTTACCCCCCCGTACTTCCAGAGAAGCACTTATCAAAATTTAACGTAAGTATGCTGAAAAATGCCTAAGTAAAACAACTTTGGAATATAAGGAGCGGAGCCTTATTGAGTATATTATTGGAGTGAAGCATGCATATAAGGAATACCGGGAGGTCCTATAAGGAAATGAGCTGAAAAGTTGAGTTAGTATGACTTTGAAAGAAGATGAGCGTTAATTTGAACGACAAAGTTTGAAACAACTTGGGGAAAGAATATATTCTATCATATGAAGAGTTTTGAAGAAAATCAACCTACTAAGTTGAAGTTCATGAAGTCTAGTTTCCAACGCAACAAACCGCTCGTCGATACGGCATCGGAGTAAAGAGTTATGGGCATTACAAGTCTGGCTGACACCACTAGCCATGAACGCGCTGAGGGGCATCAGATAACCCAGCACGAACGTGCTACTTCCCAGCGCGATCGCGCAGGGTTAATTTTAAGTCGGTGGAGCCAACTTTGGCAAGTATAAAAAGGCTCTTTTGGTCATTTTCCCAACTCTAGACTATTCCACAACCTAGATATGTGTTCCTATAAGTCCATATGCAAATTTTGGTCATAAAGTGTTAAAGTTAGTCATCAACGAGGCTCGGGAAGCATATAGGGTTTTGTAGTTCTTGTTCTAAACATCAAATCTTGACGGGACAAAGGAATCTATCGAAGATAAATACGATTTCAAGCTCTTTCAACCTTGATTGAGGTAAGGATATTCTTTAGTATTGATATTATGAATCGTATTATGGAGATTTAGTTGATAAAGCTTCCTAAAGTCAATTGAGTGGTTGAGAAATTGGGTAGACATTGTGTGGGATGTTTTATTGGGTATATTGGTATTGATGATGATGTTGTTGATATTAGTGTTTCTATTGTTGTTATTTTGTTGGTATTGCGATTTTGGGCTAGGGATATAAATAGAGGAGATGCTGCCCGAATTTCGGCAGATTCTTAGAGGATTTATTTTGAAGGTACGAAGACAAACATATGACGATGAGCGTAACAATAGTATAAATGGTTTTATATGTAGATTATAAGACTATGAATGATCTTATGTAGATTGCAAGACAGGAAGTAATCTAAAGGCTTGATTCTCTTCGTATGAACCCATACATGACTCCCATAATATCCTTATTCCCAAAAAGCTAGAAGTTTATGATTCTCAAAGTTTTTATGATGCTAAAGATAGATCCTTTTCTATGACGATAATGATGGTGAAGATGACTCCATTTTTAGAGTTTTCAAAGCTTATAGTTGTTGATGTTCTCATGAGATTATTGAGCTTGTTTCATGATTTTCTTGATTTTACTCATTGTTATTGATCTCACCTTATGTTACTTGTTCCTTCGAGGTGAGATATAGCTATGATGATTGTTCAATAATAGAAATCAGAGGTTACCGACCTTATGTCACTCTGATAGAGTTGTAGCTTTTAATTGGGCTTTCATGCATGCTTTACATATATGTATGTATTTTCTCATACCGTGCCTACATAGCCGGGCAGCACCACTATGGTGGGCATCTTATGGATGATGATGTATGATTATACCGTACCTACATGGTCGGGCAGCACCACTGCAAAGGGACGGCTTGAGATGATTGCCCTGGACGCTGGAGGCCCGGAGGCGGGCTAATGATGATATATGGATCGGGCTGCACGTTCCGCAGCACTATTATGTTATATATATATGAAAAATATTTTTTGTAAAAGCTAAGCATGCATGATATTCGCCTTAAGAGGCAATCAGATGTACATGTTACCTCTTTGTTACACCCCGAAAAATTTCGTGTTATCAGGACTGTAGACGGCTTAGTATGAGTTCAAGGGAGAGCAAAGTTATACAAGGATTAGGGATAAAGATTATATGTGCTATACCTCGCAGTTTGGACGTTGGGTTCCATAGGTGTTAACTGCTTAATTGTGAACCCTGGAGTGATATGCACCTATCTTATGGCTATAAGGGTTTAAGTTCATATAGTAAGCTATGGAAGGATTGAAGGGCAAGTGAATTAAGAAATTAAATTTGTTGGAACTTGGAAGAAAATATGAGGGGCACTTTTGGCCCAACTTGGAGAAAGAATATCTTTTAGTAAATGTGGAGTTTTGAAGCAAAGTAAAAGCCTAAAATAAAGTTCGTCGTGTCTAGTTTCCAACGCAACAAACCACTCGTTGATACGGCATCGAAATGGAGAATTATGGACATTACAAGTTAGGATGACAGAGCAGGAATCGTTTGCTACAAAGATCTTTGCTACGATGATGCGACTTGCTACAATACTGCTACAGTGACCCGACCCGAATTTGACCCACTATTTAAGGATCAATTCTGATCCTAAACCTCATTTTTCAGCCCAAGAATACTCCAAATGTTTCCCAAATTTTGTAGAAGATTCTCCCAACTTTTGTCCACTAGATTTTAACAGAAATTAAGTGAAATCCCCGAATTTAAGTTTGAACAACACATAGCTGCGATTATAATATCGAATTACGGCAAAACTTGGCTTGGATTTAAGGTGATAATTGAAGATATTGCAATTCTAGCGGGTGAAAGGTATGAATCTTTCCTTATTAGTATTGTTTTAAGCTTATTTACGGCGGAAAAGTTACTAAATGAGCGTATAATGAATTCATGGGTTGAGCAATTGGATAAAACATTGTGTGGGGTGTTTATGGAATATTTTGGTGTTGATAATATTGTTGTTTATGTTGGTATTGTTATTGTTGTTGTTGTTGTTGGTTGCTGAATTGAGATTTTGGGCTAGGCATATAAACAGAGGAGATGCTGCCGAAATTTCGGCAGATTCTAGAAAGATTTATTTGGAGGCTTAGGATAAGTATATAACAACGGGCCTAACAATAGTATGAATGGTTTTATATGTAGATTTCAAGACAGGAGGTAGGTTGGAAAGTCGAGAAGCGAGCTTCCAGGTATGTTAAGGCTATCCTTTCCTTCTTTTTGGCATGATCTATGACAAGTGCAAAGCGTAATGATATCCATAATGAATCCACTCCTAGATGTAAGATATCCTGAGTTCCTTGACCTCTTAAGTCCCGAAGGGGCACCTATAAGTTGTACAATTTCATAATGTTGTCTAATTCCCGAAGGGGACGTTCATAAGGTTTTCTCTTTCCTATGTATTTTACATTTGATTTTTGAGTCTCGAAGGAGACAAATGAGAAGGGGAAGAAGTTCCCATTTTTAAGAAAAGGGGAAGAAGTTCCCATTTTTAAGAAAAGGGAAGAAGTTCCCGTTTTGAACTAAAGTTGCTCCGAAAGGATTCTTTTAATGGTTTCCAAAGATTTTCATCAATTTGCATATTTATATACAAGCACGACATCATTTCATAGGGAAGGAAAAAAGGGCTAAGGCGTTATATACGCAAACCACCTGATCAGCTGGTATACGATGATTATGATGCCCGAATGGGCCATTATGCTATTATGCCCAAAAGGACTGCGAGCAGGGCGAAGGCATTCATATATATATATATATATATATATATATATATATATATATATATATATATATGTATACATATATACATATATAGATACTCATTCTGCATCAAAATTTCATGTGCACATACATGATTCGTAGTGTTGGTCACAGGTACCGATTGAGTCTGTTACTCTTTTATCATCCGAGTCGAGATATATTGTTTCAGTTCTACCTTATATACTTGGTACATTATTCGTACTGACGTCCATTTGCCTGGTGGCGCTGCGTTTCATGCCACGCAGGTGTATACAGATGAGTAAAAGACATTGGCTATAGGATGTTCCCAAGCTATCAGCTGGATTGGTGAGCTTCATCGCAGTTCGGAGTGTTGCTGAGTCAGAGTACTTATATTATGGTATCTCGTGTATGTTAGAGACTTTTGCAGATAGTGTCCTGTGGATAGTGCGTCGAGATGTCGACAGTTGTGTATAGCGACCAAATAGGTCGATGTGTTTTTATGCTTTATTTTTAAAGATTTTATTGTGACTAAAGGTTTTTTTTTGAATTAACGATAAGGGAGAAGTCACTGATTTGATGAAAGAGTTTTATTAAAAAGTTCTTTTTTTTTTACCTGATGGAAGCGTCATTTCGTAGATCAAAGGTTCACAAAAAGTTGTGACTCATGGATGGACTGGTTGTATGGCACTCAGCCGAGTAGGGTCTTGGGTGTCAGTCGCGGCCCCTCCGGTTTGGGTCGTGACACTCTTTATCTCATGTTATGTTCCATATCTCTTATTATATTGTTATTCATGCCTTATATAATTAGTACATTGTTCGTACTGACGTCCTTTCTTGTGGACGCAGCATTCTTGCCCGCAGGCACAGGTAGCCAGACAGGTGATCCAGCCTAGTAGGTCTTCCACTCAGCTGCAGTCAGTTCGCTCCACTTGGTTCGGAGCTGCAGCCCTTTTTGGTATGCTATTTTGACATGTATATATGGGTATGACGGGGCCTTGTCCTATACTTTCTACAGCTCATGCTCCATAGAGGTCTGTAAACAGTTGTATTTAGTTGGGAAGTTATGTAGCCTTGTCGGCTCTTATTTTTGTTGTACAGAATATGCAGCGGCCTAGTCGGCTCTCACTATTATCCTCAACACGTATATATATATATATATATATATATATATATATATATATATGCTGGTTGAGAGTTCTCGATACAGAGTCTATTGTGTTAATTTTACAGGAGCTAGTATAGCTCAGTTATAAACTATATATGAGCCACCCTGTTGTGCAGTGAAATCTAGGTACGCGTTTAGGGGTGCTTGGTCAGTAGAGGTCGAGCACTCATCACGACACGTCGGCTTGGGTCGTGACATTTCAATTCTCAATAACAACATTCCTCTTTCATATGACAACGAAATAACTAGAGCGAGAGGGGAAAATAAGTCAGTCACAAGAATATCACACATATCTAGTAAGGCGATAGACCCAATCTCAATAATCATGGCGATGAGCCCACATAGTCAATCAACAATACCAATCTAAGAATATCCATCCCAGCTTCATACGTGAAGGCTTAACATGCTTTCTCCGTTAATACAAACTTCTTTTCTTCGCTAACTGAAGTCTAATTGAAAGGAAAGCCATAACCTACGTGGTAGCCAAGCGGGAGCCACGAACAATCACACCTTTGCTTTACCCTTTCATAGATCCTCCTAATACTCAAAGTTTATTCATAATCGAATTCTATATTAGAAATAAGAAAGAACAACACCCATACTGCTATACTTATCTTTCGAATCAAATTCAACTATTGAAAAAGGGGGGAACGAGCCCACAAGGGTAAAATGGGTAATTCAAAGGGGAAATATGCAATTCAACGTTCTAGGAGTTCAATCCTACTAATCAATTGCTAAAATAACTCAAGAATATGTCAACCTTGTTATTCAAGTGAAAACCCCCAATTTGGGTATAAACCCTCACTTTCCAACATTCAAATCCATCCACATAAATGGAAGGTTCAAACTTTTTAGACATTAATTCATCAGTTTCCATGCTTAGATTAGTCACTTCCACCAACAAATATCATTTTGAAGACTACAACTCAAATAATAAAGAAAACATCAAAACCCATCTTCCTTCTTGAGTTCTATGAATTTCATATCATGGATTCATTCTTAAGGAATGTAAATGAAAGAATTCAAGCCTAGGAACTTACCCTCAAGAGGAATCAATCAAGAATCTCCTCAATTCGCCTCAAAAGTGCTAAGGAACTAGAAGTGAAGGAATGGGAAATAAAAGGGTTTTATCTAGTAAATTAGATAGGATTTTGGTCCCGACATTCGCTGTAGCGGTAGGACATCCGCTACAGCGGGCCCGCCACGGTGGCCCTTCACATGCTACTGCGCATCCACTATAGCAGATCCTAGCCTGCTGTGGCGACCCACCATCAACCAAACGCGCCCGCCATAACGGACCAGGCCCAGCTATGACGAGTCCGCTACGGCGCGCCTAGTGCTGCTACAACGGACACCGGACACCAAAAATCTTCTAGTTTTTCACTATCTCAATCACAAAATCCAACAATCACCCGAGACCTCCCAAATAAAAATCAGACAGGCAACCAGACATAAAAACAAGCTGCGGACTCACTAGTGGTCTCAGAATTTGAAATTGAGGTCTATTTGACTGAGTCAACATCCAATGGTCAAAGACCGACTTTCCAACCAATAACCTAAAACCCTCTCGGGTGCCTTGGGAACCAAACTGAACATCCCATGAAGTCACAATCGACCATCCGGACCTCTCAGAATTGACAAAATTCGGAAAAAGGTTCGTTCACTCAAAAGTCAGCTATTGGTCAAACGCTTTTCACTTTAAGGCTCTATTTCACAATGATCATCATAAACCTTGCCCGATCATTTCGGGAACCGTACCACCCATTTCTGCATGTCAAAATCGTACTCATAGGGCTCAAGGAAGGGTCATGAGGGTAAATGGGTCAAAATGCTATAAAGACCGAATGGGTCGTTATATCAGATACCAATGAAACAATCGTTCGTCCTCGAACGGAGAAAGAGAGAGAGTATGGAAGCTGATGGTAACCAAGGAATCTTTATTATAATCACACGGAAGCCTCCACGGGAAGAAGTACGCCAAAATCCCTGCCCACTTACCTTATCTGTCAAAACTTCTTCTAACTCAGCTAAAAGACCCAACTTTCATAATTCCATACTTAAATTTCTCTCTCAACTGATCCCTGAAAATAAGAACTGCTTTTGCTGGAATTCTCTAGTTCGATATAACCATGCCTCTGAACGCGATCGATAGGTCCCACAAACATTCCTCAAAACAACACAAACCTTTAGATTTAGACGCAATGATAGCCCACTCTGAACTGGTAAAATATTCTAATTCCATTAACCTTTCTTTCACACTTCTAAAGCCGCTCTTTGCACCGCGATTTCTTAGAAACACAAACACATAAGCCCGAAACCATGACTTACTCTTACCAGAAAGGAATTCTTGCTTTATCGGAGCAACTCTAAGCAATTCCATCAAACTGATCTTTCTCACAACTAACTTTGCTAGTCCCAATTCTTCTTAGACCTTCAAATCACAATACAGGGGGGGGGGGGGGGGGGGGGGGGGGGGGGGGGGGGGGGGGGGGGGGGGGGGGGGGGGGGGGGGGGGGGGGGGGGGGGGGGGGGGGGGGGGGGGGGGGGGGGGGGGGGGGGGGGGGGGGGGGGGGGGGGGGGGGGGGGGGGGGGGGGGGGGGGGGGGGGGGGGGGGGGGGGGGGGGGGGGGGGGGGGGGGGGGGGGGGGGGGGGGGGGGGGGGGGGGGGGGGGGGGGGGGGGGGGGGGGGGGGGGGGGGGGGGGGGGGGGGGGGGGGGGGGGGGGGGGGGGGGGGGGGGGGGGGGGGGGGGGGGGGAAGCATACCATTGAGTACCTCGTCGAGCCAAGTCTGTAGGAAACCATCTGATCACTCTAAAGACCTCTCGCAACCATAGTACCTCCTCAAATCATTACCATGCCCCGATGTAAACCATTATAACTGTTCGAATAACTGACCCAGTAAAATATCATCAAGTCTACTCGCAAATCCCGATAAAGCTTGGTAAACCTATCATACCTCAATTCTGAACTGTAACCCATCGAATCTGTGAAGATGATTTGCTAGGAAACCCATTAGTCCTTCTAGAAAATATATACATAGTCCATCAAGTTTAATTCGAACAATTCTGACCCTGAATGAATGCACAACCCTTGAATATCACCAATAGTCACTCGAACTGACTCCAAACTTTTTGAAACTTTCCGTTCATGAAGGTCGCATTTATCAGTTGAAGTTATTCTGCGACAAAGATTATCCAGAGAAGCCACCAGCTCTCCAGTTCAATTCTCGAATTAAAATGACATGTGTCAACCATGAGACAGGGGTGGTGGAACCAAAAAAGTTTGCTTTACTTGCAAATTGGCAACGAGAGTATACCATGGAAGACATACTGGTTCAGCTGAAAAAGGAGATGGTCTGCTTTCCTCACAATCGCAAGCTAGTTCAAATTTCCCCGAAGGCACCTTTTCTAGCATAACCACATATATAGGTCCCGTCAATCAACTATGTGCAAAATTGTGTTGCTGTGTCATGACATTGGAAGCTTACATTTACAGGGGAGAGTGCCTTTAATGGCTTCTCTTACCTCCAATGGTATCTTGATCACTTTTGCTTTCATCCTTTATGAACTTTGTCACTGTGTGTTGTTTCATTAATGAGATTAAATGCTTGTCAAAATATTAATTAAAAAAAAATTCGAAACCAATCACAGTCCTATCACCCATCTGGGGAGACTAACTCTAGTCCTTTTCTCATGCATAGCCAATTGTGTCTGTCCCCACGACTCAAAAGGCTGAATTCTAACTAGTCATCACTTAGAACCTAGGAACTATACCTTGAGATTGGAACTTTCATGTTTCTGAACCTTCACCCGAATACGTAAAACTGATTGAATCTCGGGAACTCTAAAAACAACAATTTCTCCTCGATACGTCTATCACCATTCCAAAATCATCTCTTGCACCAACCTCACATAACTATTCCCAAGCCTTTAATTTCCAAAAGTGCTCACCCAAGCTATCTAGTCAATATTACTTGCAACATAATACACTACGACGAATGCGGACTCATCTCGAGAATATAACTCTAGCCCTCACATAATAGGGATTTTCATAATTCCTTCCTCTTTAACCATGCTAACTCATCCACTGTATAGTGCTACGAAACTATCCAACTGTGTACCACAAAAGCCACTTCCATAAACCTTAACATGTCAGTTACCTGAAATTTTATTCTCACTAGTCGCTGATCACGGAACCTTATGGAACTCTGTCATATCACTTAGTCCATTTCTGTAGACTTCCTTCTTTAAGCATACTCAACAATCACACCCTATCGGAAATATGCAAGAAAACAACATCACAATCTGTACTGACCCAAGTAATCCCAAAGTTGTACCTCATTCTTATCGATTCTAAATCAACGATACCTTTTCTTGACTCTTCAATTCCCCAATTCCAATCAAATCGCAATCATCGTTACCGTCTAACCTTTTCTTGAAACAAATCAATAGAAAACAGCGTAATCACAAGTCTTGCAAACTAGCCAAGTCAATCCTGGAGATAGTAGTATGCCACGCATTACACACACTAGAGTTCCCTTAACTCACTCAACTCTGAAACTGAATAATTTCCAAATCCAGCATATCACATACACAGTCCTACTAATGTCACGATGTTTCTCTACCAAGGTGCCTTTGCTCAAATTCCCTAAACTCAAATCCCGAAATGTTCTCCACAACTCAAATTAATTCAAACCTCATCATCAATTTACCACTTTGAACGTCCCCATTGTCAAACCAGAACACCTCTAACCATTCGTGCGATTATTCTTTCATTCAATCAATTCAACCAGGTAGTAACACCAGTAGTAGCAGCAACTAGCCGAAACTAACACAACATCTACAAAGCTCTCAACCCTAATCCAACATCAGATGCAACAGCCGATAACCCCTTGAGTACTAAAACTTCGCACTTGTCCAACACTAGGGTCATTCTTATTAGCCAACCATTGGCTCCGATTAGCCTATGGCATAACCCATTATACCAACTCAACACTGAACCCTTATATCTAACCTACCATGTATGACCGCAATATAACTCTCAAATCAACTTGCTTTTTATTCAACGATATCCTTATCATTCCTTTAAACATGAAGACCCAGTGAACATACCCTTTAATGAAAGACCAGGACCACAGTTACCCAACATCTTAAGTCTCCACTCATCACAAGTAACCTTATTTTCTGATCTAGAACCGATAACCACTTTCCTGAAAGAACCCACAAACCACTACCACATAGTTACGTCGAAGTCCAACTTGACTTTTCCCGACCGCATACGAAATCCACTCTCATACTGATTGTAACCTTATTTTAACAATACCAATTGTTCCCTTCGGATCTATCCAAATCCTCTTCCTTATTCCTCCGTCTCACGAAAAGAACTCATACCAAAATACCCTAAGAAATCTTACTTAGCTACACGTTTCCCGCAAAAGTCATCCTTCATGTCCTTATTCTCAACTTCTTTTCTTTATTACATGCGGTCACTATCCTTTTGTCAAATTCGATGGTCTTTACCAAACTTACACTCATCCTCACATATCGATATCTAATACTCTACCACTGCTGAAACGTTGACTTGCCATTTGTATACCCGTGCCACGACAACCATCAATATACCTTGATGATGTTGAAACATTTCCTAAAACCAATCATATCGTTGAGCAAATCAATCTTGTTAAGCCATAAATGCCCGTTTGCCACTTTAAGCAACCCAACACTGAAAATATGGAGATCATTTAGCCTTTTGCACCATCTTTCCCATTTCTCCAGAAAACCCTACACTAAATGAGTCTAACCACGATCCCGCACAACTGAAACCTCAAGCTATAGCCAGAAATTGAACTTGGTCACGCGCCGAAATTAGGATGACATATCTCATACCATACCAAGCCATGTCATAACAAAATTGCTCGCATAAGAATTTAAGAACGAGTTTCCACCTTCTGTAGGTGATTAACATAAAGATATTCAGATAGCAATTGGAATCGACTAGATACCAATTTGGATGAAGTGGCATGAAGGAATGAAAGAATTGGAGGTTTCCTAAATGTGTCATAGCCTCTCGCAGATAAGTATAGTTCATTGTACCGATTCACAAGACTCTACTAGACATGCTCTTGTACTTATAGACCGGGTAACCTAGGGCTCTGATACCAACTTGTCACGACCCAAAATCAGTTAGTCGTGCAAGGGTACCTACCACTTCCTACCTTGGTAGATGAACCCTTCCCTTAGCCAACATACAATCTATCAATGCAGAAGAATAATATGAATCTCAATATCAAATAAAAGAGAATAAGCGCAGAAAACATCTTCTACCCAGGGCATCTAGTCTAAGTCAGCACAAGAGCTACTAAATAACACATAAGTCCGAATATATAATAAGAACTATCTAAATGTTGCCATGCAAGGCTCATAACGTCAAAGGAATACTGTCTGAAATAAGAAGACAAGTATACAACGAATGAAAACTCGGGCTGCAGATCTGGAAGTAGCTCACTCTAAGTCTCCAAGAACACCGTCTCGGGAAACACTCTCGAGGATCAGGAATAGAACCCGTCACACACTCTACACCCGAAAAGAAGTGTAGCAAGGTGGCATTAATATAAACAACACGTACTGAGTAGGCATCATAGGCCGATAACAGGAAGTTCACATATATAAAAGAAAGAAATCAACAAATAGGTAAGTAAAGAGAAAAAAAAATCAACAAATAGGCAAGTAAACAATCATGTATGGTTATTAAGAAAATACCAGTCATCTCACAATAATAAGAACCACAATAGATTTCCATAACCACAAGTCATAGCCTAGGAGAAAGTCTCTAATCCTCAAATCTATCAATTACCAGGTATGTATAGGAATACCAAGTCCGAATATCATCAATAATACAGAAATACCAAGTTCGACTATCGCTATAAGTGCAGGAATATCACGCCCGAATATCACCACAAGTACAGAAATACCAAGTCCGACCATCATTACATGTACAGAAATAACAAGTCCAAACCAATAATACAAATATGTGAATATGAATGCATATGCGATGTAGTGCAATGCAATGATACACACATGCTCCATGTGGAATACCTCTACGCCTTGATAGTATGACCAATGAGGGACCCGCGAAGTTCATGTATCTGTTGTGGCGTACAACCCAGTCCAATATATGTTGCGGAACATGCAATCCCGTCTAATATATGTTGCAGAACGTACAACCCGGTCCAATGAATGTTGTGGAATTTACAATCCGGTCCAATATATGTTGCGAAACTGCAACCCGGTCCAATATATGTTACAGAACGTGCAAGCCGGTCCAATATATGTTGTGGAATGTGCAACCCGGTCCAATTGTTTAAGTATGAATGCATGAATGTTATTAAATGCCAACGAGAGTATATCAATGCCAATCGTGCCACACATGGACACACATCACCGTATTATGAATAAGTCAGAACCTATCAATACCAATCGTGCCACACATGGACACATATCACAATATCACCAATAAGTCAATTTCTTCCTCTTTACAAGATAATAACCAAAATAATGATAGATACGGGTTCACAATCACAATATGGAAACAAGCCAATACACAACAAGAGGCAACGATCACATATAAAGTATGAAATGTATGTCGTACACTACCTCAGCCTCAATTAGACACATCAACCACAAAAGCTCTCAAATTTATATTATAATATGTAGATCAACATTTCAATTCTCAATAAAAACATTCCTCTTTCATATGATAATGAAATAACAAGCGGGAGAGGGGCAAATAAGTCAGTCACAAGAATATCACACATATCTAGTAGGGCGACAGACCCAATCTTAACAATTATGGCAACGAGCCCACATTGTCCATCAACAATACCAACCCAAGAATATCTATCCCAATTTCATACGCGAAGGCTTAACATGCTTTCTCCATCAATACAAACTTCTACATATGCTTCGCTAACTGAAGTCTAATTGAAAGGAAAGCCATAACCTACCTGGTAGCCGAGCGGGAGCCACGAACAATCACACTTTTTCTTTGCCCTTTCATAGATCCTCCAAATACTCAAAGTTTATTCATAATCGAATTCTATATTAGAAATAAGGAAGAAGAACACCCATATTGCTATACTTATCTTTCGAATCAAATTCAACTATGGAGAAAGGGGGGAACGGGCCCATAAGGGTAAAACGGGTATTTCAAAGGTGAAATATGCAATTCAATGTTCTAGGAGTTCAATCCTACTAATCAATTGCTAAAATAACTCAAGAATGGGTCAATTTCGTTATTCAAGTGAAAACCCCCAATTTGGGTATAAACCCTAACTTTCCAACATTCAATTTCATCAACATAAATGGAAGATTCAAGCCTATTAGACTATTAATCATCGGTTTTGTGATTAGATTAGTCACTTCCACCAACAAATCTTATTTTTGAAGACTACAATTCAAATAATAAAGAAAACATCAAAACCCATCTTCCTTCTTAAGTTTTATGAATTTCCTATCATGGATTCACTCTTAAGCAATGTAAATGAAAGAATTCAAGCCTAGGGAACTTACTCTCAAGAGGAATCAACCAAGAATGTCACACCCCAATCTTGATTAGGGTGTGATGGGCACCGGACCCTTACCTAGGGCCGAGCGAACCCTCTGACTCTTATTCCATGCGTAATTTTTTTTTTTTCCTCTAAGTCAAATACATATGACAAAGCTTACTAAAATATTCTTTCTGTTGCTTTCCGAACAATTCGAATTTGTAACTGTATATAACCTGTATCATAATACAAACCGACACTTTGGCCTGTGAAGCCACTGACAGACTAACTTCTGGTACCCACGACTCTGTCTGCAAAGTCTCTAACTGTAATCGGAAATCCTGGCACGTGTACTCTGACTCGGCTACACTCCAGGCCAAATGGAGCTTGCCAACTTCGCTGGAACATCTTCTATCCTGGCTTTTATCCGTCTGGGTGTACCTGCGTGGCATGAACGCAGCCCCCGAAGAAGAGGGGTCAGTACGAGCAATGTACTGAGTATGTAAGACGTGAACAGTAACAACATAGTAAGAGCTGTGGAGCATATCATATAAAGAGAGTATTCGGTACACATGAGACATATCATGGGAAGCTGTATCTGTACATATGAAGCATGTCACGTATGAAACTGTAACCTGTGCAGAGTAATAACTGTATGGAAACATAGACCGTATCATAGGATAAAGGAGTAACCTGTACATGTGAGTGCCACTCAGGGCGGATGCCATGCATGCTTAGTGCTGCGGAACGTGCAGCCCGATCCACATACATTGCTGCGGAACGTGCAACCCGATCCATATACATTGTACTTCAGTTTCTTTGAAAACACTTTTATTTCATATATACATAAAATAGAACATGTCTTATTGCCGAGGCGTCGGCTCCGATCCATTTAACCACGTATCCCGCGTCTGGGCATCCCGCGTCCGGACGGTATCATATCATTCTCCAACCGATCGGTGGGCGTGCGTCTATAGCGCCGGCCCTTTTTCCCCATCTTCCCCATATACATATACATATACATATACTTATATATATATATCATGTCATAGCAGCATGCATGAGAGCCCAAGGAAAATCATGTAACTATCGGAGTGACATAAGGTCGGAAACCTCCGATTGTATTATGAAATAATCATGGGCGCTTTATCTCACCCCGAAAGAACTAGTAATAGGCGAGACTATCAATGGAGAGTGACATCATGAGAAATCATAGGACAGGAGCATAAGACATCATAGACGTCAATTCATAGACCTTGAAATCCGTAGAACATAGTGTCACCTTCGTATTCATATTGAATCCTTTACTTAGAAATCTTGGTCATGGAATCATTTTGGTCATACTGATCGTAAGCATATTCTCTTTTCTACATCATCGTTATCATTATTGCCATAGAAGTATTCTCATTGGGATAAGTATAGTACTTGTCGCTGATAACGAGAATAGGGATCAAAGGTTTCTTTTGGATTCGACTTCGAGTGAGTCAAGCGGAACAATAAGAAAAATCCGGAAACAATGGGCCCACCTCGGGTCAAATGAGGCGGCGTACCAAATTTACATATGTTACATGTCATGGCATTGCTTGTGAGGGTTTTAGGTTAGTCGGGTCCTATTTATGCGAGTTCTAGAGGTTTAGGAAGCTTTTTCGACATTTCACACAATTTCTAGTTCAATTCTACCGAATGAATAGTAACCGATTTCAATCTCGGTTTTCTAGGAAAGGAATTATCCCCGAGGCCCGTGTTCAAGCCTACTACGTCTACGACATGCCAAAGAAGGAAAGTGAAGTCTTACATACCTCTTTCCGCTCCTTCGCTACTCCAAATCCAAGTTGCAAATCTACCCAAAATCTATAATTTGGTCATGTTTACCAAACCTTGATTAGAAGCCTTTAGAGTTGGATTCTTAAATGAAACTTGGCTACCGAAATTTCGGCAAAGATTTCCCCTGTAAATATACCATGCCACCAAGTTTAACTTGGCCGATTTCAATCAACAACGATCCCGGAATACAACCCGGCCAACTAACAAAATTACCAACAATCATACTAATAATTTCAATCAACATACTACTTCCTTCAAGACTTTCCAACTCCAATAAAACAATAACAACCTTATGATACATATTCCAACAACACCATACTAATATCATTGTCTTTCATACATATAAAAACATAATATTCACACATAAACTTCAACCACAATCAACTATATATATACCATACATTTCTCTACACACATTATTTTCATTTTTCCAATATAGAATCCACACACAACAACAACAATCAAAATGCTACATAAATTCATCCATTCTTACTCATGTCATCACACACATACACGTCCAACACCATATATATACGGCCACACAACACATATTCATGTTCCATGCATTTTCATTCATTTATACATTACAACAACCAACATACATAAAATAGATTCTATACCATGCAACACATTTTCGATCAAACACCATACATATGCATATTTCCATATTTTCATGAATTTCTTCATTCTACAACATTCATAATCATCCATATCACATAGAAAGAAAATTAAATTCTTACCTTGTCCTTTCAAGTTTCCTCTTTGTCAAGGTTATGAATTTGTCCAAGTGAAGGATTTTCTTGCTCCAACAACTCTTCCATGTTGTAGAGGACCTTTGAATGAGCTAGAATATTAAGAGGGAATAATTTTTCATCAAATTTCCATGGCTAGATTTTTTTCTAGCCATGGCCTTGTAGTTTCTCTCTCTCTCTTTTTTTTTTTTTTTTTCTTGTTCTTTCTTTCTCTCTTTCTTAAAATATGACCACATATATATATACATATATATATATCCATATTTATGCTTAGGTCCCTCAAGTTTGGTCACATGCCTCTCTTCTTTCCTTTCTAGATTTTTCTTCTCTTTTCTTGAAATTTTTTTTTCTAAAAAAAGATGACTTTATTGTGTCATCTTCTCTTTTTTTCTTTTTTTTTCTTTTGTCACATGGCCAATATGGCCCTTTTAGAATTTTCATGAACCTTTTGTAAGATTACCATTTTGCCCCTCAACTTTTCTCAATATTACCATTTTATCCCTAGCCTTCCACATTATTTCCACGGCCCATTTTGCGAATTTCTCTTCTTGCCCTTAGCCTTTCTCAATATTTTCCATACTACCATTGCCCGCAATTAATATTCCTAACAACTCGTTCATTAAAATTATTTAGAACATAGTCTTGTCCTTAGCTTTTCACCCTTGGCTCGGAATATTCAAATGTACAAAAATGCGAGGTGTAACATCCTTCCCCCCTTTTAGAACATTCGTCCTCGAATGTTCAACTAGCCTTACAGGGTCGCATAAGCACCTCGGGGGAGCTCCCTTTTCAAAGCTATTTCCATCCTTCATATTAGCTCTTAAGCTATCCAATACCGTTCTCTTTGTCATACTCTTTTTCTTCATATACGTCCATTCTCTGGCGTCGCACTACTCAAAGTTTGTGCGAATTTCTCATATTACTTTAAACATTATCCGGACTTCTACCCACTCATTGTCGGTTTCCCCGACCTTACTAATTTACTTTAATGAGAAGTCTCAGTTGTAACTCAAACGTTCATACCAAACACACTACCATATCAACTGTCTCTATCTCATCCTTACATTTTCTCTCACCACGCTTCCCCCTTTTTGGGTGTACCTATCCCATTATCCATTTATACTTCGTCTCATATCCTCATTCCCAATCTCAATCTATAGTAGAATAATAATAATAGCTTACTTTGCCACACTCGTACCATTTACTCTTGCTGCCACTCGAACTTCGGTACCCTTACTCGATTAATGCCTTTCGTATCGTAACTTTGGTTCTTTGAAATTCACATGTCCGCCGATACGATCACGTTTGGGATATCCTACACCTTCATATATACATATGTATAATTACTATTAACTAGCCCACAAAATGCGTTCAAACACCGTTCAAGCCTATCCTAATTCCCGAGCTGTGTCGCACCTTCTGTCCCTTCACCGGGCCGGGCCAGTCTGCCTTGTCTTACGCGTCCTCTTAAGGTTTCCAGCCATCCCATATACTCTAGTTTCCCTTTAGGTTACTCCAGCTATTCACTTGTCTCTTATGTCTAAATATGTTGAATTTCTTGTAAACTTCCCGGGGTCACCCATCATAGAATTGCTCCCACCGAGCACGCTTAACCCAAAACTTCACTGGAATTCGGTGCCTTAATGTCGATATTTTCGCGTCCGCTTTTTCACATGGCCTTTACTACTCGATCTGAAGCCAATCAAAACTTTACAACTTCCGAGACATTTTCGTAACACGTCCTTTCTTCTACAATGACCGTTTTGCCCTTTTTAGTTCCTAATGTTCACCTTCCACCTATATGTATGACTATTTCTGTCCGGCCCCTACTCCACGTAACAAAACAAATACATCCATCCGGCCTCACCTCTTTTGACTTCCATATCATCCTTCGCCTTTCTTCGTCGATCATCGGGCCCTGCGGAAATCAACGATTAATAGAAGGAATCTTATTTCCTATGTCTTGGCTCTATCGCACGATCTAATGACGAAAAGAAGGTCAACCATTCCTAGATGCCCCGCGACCTCCTGTTTATAAATGTGGCCGGCTTCACACCCATAAACGGACTCTACCGGACACGACTTTGCAGACAACCCTTGGACCGACCTGCTCTGATACCACTTTGTCACACCCCAATCTTGATTAGGGTGTGATGGGCACCCGACCCTTACCTAGGGCCGAGCGAACCCTCTGACTCTTATTCCATGCGTAATTTTTTTTTTCCTCTAAGTCAAATACATATGACAAAGCTTACTAAAATATTCTTTCTGTTGCTTTCCGAGCAATTCGAATTTGTAACTGTATATAACCTGTATCACAATACAAACCGACACTTTGGCCTGTGAAGCCACTTACAGACTAACTTCTGGTACCCACGACTCTGTCTGCAAAGTCTCTAACTGTAATCGAAAATCCTGGCACGTGTACTCTGACTCGGCTACACTCCAGGCCAAATGGAGCTTGCCAACTTCGCTGGAACATCTTCTATCCTGGCTTCTATCCGTCTGGGTGTACCTGCGTGGCATGAACGCGCCCCCCCGAAGAAGAGGGGTCGCACGAGCAATGTACCGAGTATGTAAGACGTGAACAAGAATAACATAGTAAGAGCGTGTGGAGCATATCATATAAAGAGAGTATTCGGTACACATGAGACATATCATGGGAAGTCAGTATCGTACATATGAAGCATGTCACGTATGAAATCGAAACTGCGGAGTAATAACCGTATGGAAACATAGACCGTATCATAGGATAAAGGAGTAACTCCGTACATGTGAGTGCCACTCGGGCGGATGCCATGCATGCTTAGTCTTTTTCGCGGAACGTGCGCTTATTCTTGATCCATATACATTGTCGCGAACGTGCGGCCGATCCATATACATTGCGCGGAACGTGCAGCCCGATCCATATACTTTGTACTTCGGTTTCTTTGAAAACACTTTTATTTCATATATATATATATAATAGAACATGTCTTATTGCCGAGGCGTCGGCTCCGATCCATTTAACCACGTATCCCGCGTCCGGCATCCCGCGTCCGGACGGTATCATATCATTCTCCAACCGGTCGGTGGTTGTGTGCGTCTATAGCGCCCGGCCCTTTTTCCCCATCTTCCCCATGTACATATACATATACATATACTTATATATATATCATGTCATAGCATTGCATGAGAGCCCAAGGAAAATCATGTAACTATCGGAGTGACATAAGGTCGGAAACCTCCGATTGTATTATGAAATAATCATGGGCGCTTTATCTCACCCCGAAAGAACTAGTAATAGGGCGAGACTATCAATGGAGAGTGACATCATGAGAAATCATAGGACGAGCATAAGACATCATAGACGTCAATTCATAGACCTTGAAATCCGTAGAACATAGTGTCACCTTCGTATTCATATTGAATCCTTTACTTAGAAATCTTGGTCATGGAATCATTTTGGTCATACTGATCGTAAGCATATTCTCTTTTCTACATCATCGTTATCATTATTGCCATAGAAGTATTCTCATTGGGATAAGTATAGTACTTGTCAGTTGATAACGAATAGGGATCAAAGGTTTCTTTTGGATTCGAAACTTCGAGTGAGTCAAGCGGAACAATAAGGAAAATCCGGAAACAATGGGCCCACCTCGGGTCAAATGAGGCGGCGTACCAAATTTACATATGTTACATGTCATGGCATTGCTTGTGAGGGTTTTAGGTTAGTCGGGTCCTATTTATGCGAGTTCTAGAGGTTTAGGAAGCTTTTTCAGCATTTCACACAATTTCTAGTTCAATTCTACTGAATGAATAGTAATTGATTTCAATCTCGGTTTTCTAGGAAAGGAATTATCCCCGAGGCCCGTGTTCAAGCCTACTACGTCTAAGACATGCCAAAGAAGGAAAGTGAAGTCTTACATACCTTTTTCCGCTCCTTCTGGTACTCCAAATCCAAGTCGCAAACTCGCCAAAATCTACAATTTGGTCATGTTTACCAAATGATGATTAGTGCACTTCGAATTGGATTCTTAAATGAAACTTGGCTACCGAAATTTCGGCAGCATTTCCCCTGTAAATATACCATGCCACCAAGTTTAACTTGGCCGATTTCAATCAACCAACGATCCCGGAATACAACCCGGCCAACTAACAACATTACCAACAATCATACTAATAATTTCAATCAACATACTACTTCCTTCAAGACTTTCCAACTCCAATAAAAACAATAACAACCTTGTGATTTATATCCCAACAACCCATACTAACATCATTGTATTCCATATATGCAAGAACATTATATTCCACCAACATAAGCTTTTAACATGAAATCCACAATCAACTTTCAATTCATCATACCCATACATTCAACACACATGTATATTTTTCATGAATTTTCCTCCTTTTCTTTTCATTACAACAACAACAACAACAACCACATGCTACATAGAATTAATCCATATATATAACACTATATATATACAACCACACACCAACACACATATTTTCATAATTTTTGCCCATTTCATCCTCACATAATCCATAATAACAACAACTAAAATGCCAAGTGAATTTAATTCATCATTTCTATACCATGCAACACATTTTCGGCCAAACACCATACATATGCATATTTCATGAATTTCATGAATTTCTTCATTCTACAACACTCATAATCACCCATATCACATAGAAGAAGGTTAAATTCTTACCTTTCCCTTTCAAGTTTCCTCTTAGTCAAGGTTACGGATTTGTCCAAGTGAAGGATTTTCTTGCTCCAACAACTCTTCCATGTTGTAGAGGACCTCCAAATGAGCTAGAATATTAAGAGGGAATAATTTTTCCTCATCAAATTTCCATGGCTAGATTTTTTTCTAGCCATGGCCGAAACTTGGCCCTCTTTCTCTCTTTTTTTTTTTTTTCATCTTTCTTGTTCTTTCTTTCTCTCTTTCTTAAAATATGACCACATATATATATATATACATATGTCTCCCACTACTTATCCATATTTATGCTTAGGTCCCTCAAGTTTGGTCACATGCCTCTCTTCTTTCCTTTCTAGATTTTCCTTCTCTTTTCTTGAAATTTCTTCAAGGCAACAAAGATGACTTGTTGTGTCATCTTCTCTTTTTTTCTTTTTTTTTTTTTTTGTCACATGGCCAATATGGCCCTTTTAGAATTTTCATGAACCTTTTGTAAGATTACCATTTTGCCCCTCAACTTTTCTCAATATTACCATTTTATCCCTAGCCTTCCACATTATTTCCACGGCCCATTTTGCGAATTTCTCTTCTTGCCCTTAGCCTTTCTCAATATTTTCCATACTACCATTGCCCGCAATTAATATTCCTAACAACTCGTTCATTAAAATTATTTAGAACATAGTCTTGTCCTTAGCTTTTCACCCTTGGCTCGGAATATTCAAATGTACAAAAATGCGAGGTGTAACATCTTATCTCATAGATGGTGAGGACTCGAGCTACTATTGCCCGAGGTCAGGTGCCAGAGCCCGTAGCTAGAGGGCTCACGCGGCAGAGTGAGAGGCCTCGGGGGCCGCCCCCGGCCTTTCTATTCCGACGGTGGGCCGAGCGAGAGAGAGGTCTCCATCTCCCGAGCCCGAGTATTATTTGGGTAGAGATCAATACGAGGGATGGCGTGGCCTCAGCACGGACACAACCTGAGGTTACTTCTGACCAGGCCGTGCATGACACTATGGCCAGGATTTTACTTCACCTTGATGCCCAGCAGGCGGCCATCAATTTTACTACTCCCGGCGGGGGTTCATAGACTAGGGTTGAGGCGCAGACCCCTGAGTAGGGACCTACACCGGCGACACATCCCGCCGCAGTTATGGCTCCTATCATTGATGCTATACCCGCCCCTGGTAAGGATATTAGGCCCATGGACGGCGCCGTTATGACTGCTGTTGATCAGGACTTGGTGGGGAGGTTCAGAAAGTTAGAGCCACCGATATTCTTTGGTACTTCATCTGAGGATGCCTATGAGTTTACTCTTGATATGCATGAGTTGCTGCACCGTAAGGCGATAGTGGAGATCCACGGAGTTGATTATGTGTCCGACCAGTTTCGTGGTGATGCGAAGACGTGATGGAGGTATTTCGTGGCGTGCAGACCTGAGGGTTCTCCTCCTTTGACTTGGACTGAGTTCTACCGGGCCTTCCTTGAGAAGTATGTGTCCCGGTCTTTGAGAGAGGCTCGTAGGGAGCAGTTTTTACACCTTGAGCAGAGGGACATGTCCTTGGAGTCCTATGTGACCCATTTCATTTATTTGGCCTGTTATTCCACTCCGTTGGTCCCTACTGAGGCAGACAGGATCAGGCGCTTTGTTGGAGGACTAGTGGGCTCTCTGCTTGCATTCCTTGTCTTCGATGGTGTTGGGGGCTTCCTTCCAGTCCATTATCGAGCATGCTTTTATGGTTGAGGGCGCTAAGGCCCGTGCTTTTAGTGGTAGTGACAAGAGGCCACGTCAGACTGGCAGTTTTGGAGCTTCTAGTATGAGGGGCGCCGGTCAGTTTTCGAGGCCACCTCAGCCTTATTCCGGTCGTCCCATGAATTCATGTCACACCCCTACTTGATGGGGCATGATGGGCACCCGACCCTTACTTAGGGCCGAGCGAACCCGCTGATCCTCGTGATACTCATAACCTTACTGGACTCTTAAATCATGAAATGAATGCATAATGGAGGCTTTTCAAAGAACAACATGCTCTTCATCTTTCTCAAATCAAATAAAATCTGTAATCATATGAAATCTGTAACAAATGCATAATAATACATCGGCTTACAGAGCCGCTTACAGGACTGACATAATACATACGTGACTCTGTCTGCAAAGTCTCTAACATAAAACAAGATGTCATAACGTGAATACTCTGACTCGGCAGCACTCCGGAAGGAATGAAGCTCGCCAATCCAGCTGGAACATCTTCTACCAATATCCCCTACTCATCTGCATACACCTGCGTGGCATGAAATGCAGCCCCCGAAGAAAGGGGGTCAGTACGGAATATGTACTGAGCATGTAAAGCATGACATACGGTAAACAGGATCATACTGAAATAAGGAGTATAGAAAATCAGTACAATAACCAGAAAATCATAAGGCTTGCCTTTGGAACATAAGTCATGCTTGTCAATGTCATAGCCAATTCATTATGGGACTTAGAAACAGAAGTGAATAATCATCTTGCACATATGCATATATAACGTGTCCCGGCCCTCTAGTGAGGGACTCGGTAAATAAAATCATCATATACATATACATCATGTCCTCATATCATATCATATATATATATATCGTACCCGGCCCTCTAGTGAGGGACTCGGTGAATGAGATCATGTCTCCATCATGTATATACTCGGCCCATCCCGTGGCGGCGCCATCATCATATCATATAACGTGCCCCGCCCTCTAGTGAGGGACGCGGTGAATATCATCATATACATATAACGTGCCCCGGCCCCCTAGTGAGGGACGCGGTGAATAACGTGCCCCGCCCTCTAGTGAGGGACGCGGTGAATAACGCCGGGAGTTGCACGAATACATGCCCGGCCCGAGACGCGGAAAGAAGTAATAACGACCGCACGAGCGTAGTAGTGAGAAACCACATGCATACAAATCATCATCTCAGACTCGATAGATAAGTAGACAAATCAACGCTCGAGTATCCAAATAATAGTCACACTTAGGACTCTTGAATATCATTACGAAATATGTCACATGACGTCTCAGGGATCATAAACATGTATCAAGCCAATCCGAGCCCGCTCATGAAAGTTACGGGCATTATACGGTATAGAATCATTTGCGAACATATCAAAGCAATCCGGTTCCGTCTATGAAAGTTACGGTCATTATTAGACATAGAATCTTTTACGAACAAAAATTCTTTAAGCAACATTTGAAATCCAATCATACATAAGACTTAAGGACCATAATTCGACCATATTAAGAATGCCAACATCAAGAGGTGAATAAGAATCGTAGACATGCTCGGATCTTAAGAATAGAGTTACCCCGAGGCTCGTATCATAGCCTACTTACAACTAAGACATGCCAAAAGAAAGAAAGGATAAGCTTTACATACCTCGTCCGCTTCCTAGGCTAATCCGAACTTAAGTCTCGGGCTTCCCAAGATCTACAACAACATCATTATACACCAAACATTAGTCATAAGCACTTAGGAATCCAATTCCAAGCTAGCACTTTATCTACAGAAATTTGGGCAGCATTTCCCCTGTAAATTCAACAACCCCGAGAATTCAACTCGGCCAAATCACCAACAACAATACCAACAACCATACTAACAACATCAACAATTAATTCAAAACAACCCATCCAATATACAATGCACCCGAAACCTTCCAAGTTCAAGAAAACAACAACAACACATTCCGTTCTTCCAAATTCATAACTATACCAACAATCCACCCGTTAACCACATCATTCTCATAAAAACAAGAAATCATATCAAAATCACGTTAGCTTCTAAAACAGCCCACAACGATTACAACTTCAATTTGAACCATCAAACCTTCATTTTCATCATAGAATCTACAACAACAACAACAACAACCAAAAATACTAAATAAATTTAATTCATTCTTCCTACACAAACAGCCCATACACACGGCTCAACATCAACATACATAGTTTCATGGATTTCATCCTTTTCCACACACTATAATACGTCCAAACCATCCATAAAACATGTAAAGGAGATTAACCCTTACCTTTTCCACTTCACTTCTCAACTTGGCTAGGGTTTGTAACTTGCGAAAATGGATGCTTTGCTTGCTCCACCAACTACTCCATGTTATAGAGAACCTTCCAATTGGTAGAAAAGCTAGAACAAAATAATTTTTCTTGATCAAAATTTAGGGACCATATTCGGCCAGCCCCTTGGCCGAATGGTTCTCCTTCTTTTTCTCCAAGTTTCTTGAATTTTCTAAGTGTTGAAATGATGAATACTTGCCTTGCTTGGTCATCCATGATCTATATATACTTAGTCCCTACAAATACTTGATGCACACATGTACCACTCATAGTTTTAAACTAATCAAATTTGGCCAACCAAGGGGGGGGGGGGGGGGAAGGGCCCCACATCACACGGCCATATATGGCCATTTTCATGAAATACCAACTTTCCATATTTAACTTTTAACCCCAAATTTTCCTTAATATTCCATGCCAATAAATTCATAAGCAACTTATGCCTTAAAACAAAGTCGGAAAAAAAAAATAGCCTTGTCCATAACTTGTCGCAACCAACTTAAAATATTCCAACGTACAAAATACGGGATATAACAATTCAAAGATTACCAGCTGCCTCTAGTGAGCTACCTAGGCAGAGAGCTCTTGAGAGTTCGTTCTCCAGACCAGTGGACAGGGCTATTTTATCTGAGTCTTCAACTTCCGTGTTTCAACACTCGACTCCTCTTACTTGTTTCTATTGTGGAGAGATTGGGCATGTTGCCAGGGGATGTCCCCGACCTAGGCGGGATTATCAGCCGCCGAGGACTCCTATGTCATCTGGTGATCGAGGTGGGACTTCTCAGAGAGGCAGTGCTCAGTCAGGCCGTAGTATTTCCCATGGTTCTAGAGGTGGGTCTCAGCCAGCTAGAGGTGGTACTCAGAGTGCGAGAGGGGGATCCCAGACTGGGCGTGGTGGAGCCCATTGTTATTCATTCCCTGGTAAACCCGAGGTAGAGGCCTCAGATGCTGTGATCTCAGGTACCATTTCTGTCCGTCACAGAGCAGCATTTGTGTTATTTGATCCTAGATCCACTTATTCGTATGTATCTGCATTTCATGCCGTTGATTGGGATTTTCCTTATGATAGCATAGATATACCTGTTCACGTTTTTACTCCGATCGGAGATTTGTGGTTGTTGATCGAGTCTACTGGTCTTGTTTAGTTACTTTTATAGGGTACGATACTTGGGTAGATTTGATGATTCTGGATATGGTGTGTTATACCCCATTTAGACTGGGTTAAATTAGAGTACAACATATTGGAGATTCCTATTTTTGCTTTATTTTAGGAGTCGCCACCTAATTAATTTAATGGTGAATTAGGACACCTATTTTATTAACTAAGGCAAAGCCTAACTATACCTCCGTTAATGGTCTGCTTAAATTTTAATTCTAGGTAAGGGTTCTAATTATCCTAAAGGGAAGGGATTAGGCATCCTTTAGGATCCGTTAACTACGGTTTACTAAGCACGCCAAACTTAGGTTAATTAATTAAGATTGAATATAGTGCTTAAATTTTAAGAAAATAACTTGTACATATTACTAAGGTTTTAAAGGAAACATAATAATGCCATCTAAACTAACTTGTAGAAAAATATAGTAATTTGCATAAAGGAAATGCTTTTAAAATGGGACTTATAAATGCTGTTAAACTTAGAATGAAAATAGTAATGTTATCTTAAAATAATACTTATAGAAAATATAATATTTTGCATAAAAGAATATTTTAGATGATATTTTAAAATAAGACTTACAAATATTGTTAAAGCTTTTAAATATAATAACGCCATCTAAAATAAAGACTTATAGGAAATATAATAATTTATATAAAAAAGGTTTTAAATAAAAACTTATAAATGTTGCTAAGTTTTGGAATAATATGCCATTGAAACTTGCAAAATATGAATAAATTTCACATAATTAGAAGCTGTTAAGAAAAGACTAGCCAATTTATGCTTGAGATAAAATTACATTATATGTAGAAAATCTAGATTTATTATAAACAGAGTCCAAAGAGGTTAAAATAATGTAAACGAAGCTTCAAAATTCTATTGATTAGATATGCTTTGTCTAATCTAAATTTTTCCTTTTTACAAATAGAATGCAAAGGGTGATGAATTTTCTTTCTATTTTCCTAACTTTATTTAACTAGGCTCGGATAAAATATGTTTGGTTGGATGAATCTTGAAAACAATGTTTTATAAAACATACTTACATTATTATCTACATATTAGTGACGTTTCGAAATAGTAAGTATGAATCATGATTCCCTTTAGCTTAAATATATAATTATGCCACTTTATAAATCAATTATTCTAAGAAAGATAAATGTTATAGGTATTGTAAATAATTTTAACATAATAAAAGAGAATGAAACTTAGAGAATTAATTATCAGTTTTCCTTAAGTTAACTACCCATTACTAAAACTAAAACCCACTAACTTCATTAAGGTTCATCTAAATTAACAAACGAAGTACTAGTCACGCAATACAAATTAAATGCATAAAAGAGTAAAGGTGTAAATAAGATTTAATGGGCTCAGCCCATTTTCTCTATGGTGCGGATCTGCCTGCCATTGGGCTTCGGCCCAGTAAATTTATATGTCGCTGCTGTGGGCTGGACACAGAGAAATGATATTTCGTTGGGCCACCGAATGTGGAAGACGAGTCCCTCGGACTCGTATGCGAAGGTCATGCATAAAATAAAAGGAAAAGGATTAGTATACGATCAACGAATAATGTTAAACATGTAAAAATATAAAGAAGAGGGAACTGGGACCTATTCGTATAAAAATATACAAATAGGACATTTTGTAAAAATATACAAATAGGACATTTTGTATATGTTACTTGTGCATAGCTAAAGAAAAGGGAACTAGGACCTAAGTTAGAGAAGTGCAGCATCAGTTGCTGAGCCGGCTTAGCAACACATCAGCGGCTCAGCAACACCATTCAACTCGACAGCAATAGCAAGGACTAATAACATTTACAGGGTGATTCAACTTAAGGACTGAATTTTTTTTTTTTAAAAGAAGAAATTCTCTTGTTCTTTAGCAGAGTACCATTTAAGTCTATGTGTTCCATTTCTGAGCTGCTCCCTCTTCTTCATGAACCAGATCAGGACAATTTTTTTTAAAAACATGGACCTCTCAGACGAGACAAACATGGCATACATTTAACGACAAATCAATTTCATTCTATTGTCCCGTTATCAGTCCCACCCGCTGCATATTTAATCAAGTCCTTTCATTCACATACTTAGATGGTTGAATATGGAGAGAGTAACTTTGAAAGGAATCTCATTCTACAAACTTATACTTAATGTTCATACTGTCTAGGACTTCATACAATTAAATCTTCTTTAATTCAACAAAGTATTAACTTTCTATCTATAAGGATCAGGTTCTAAAGTGCAACAATAGTCACGCCAAATTCACTATATGCTTATGTGATCAAAACTAATCTAGAGGTGCTAATAAACTAGACACTTATAACATTTGGCTTGCATTACTTTAAGCCTTAAAATCAAGAATTCCCGATTACATATATCATGGAGCCTACATTGTCAAAGCTATATTCAGGTCTTATAACTGAATGATACCACTTAATGACCCTGAGCTATGAACCAGTTTTGTGCAAGTCTTCTAATGGTCTTATTAGCAATGCCTGATGTCATTTAAGCAACGTGATTATTTGAGAAATAGCATAATATCTTCCCTCACTTTTTAGTTACCTCTTAACACAACTTAAATTCCTTGAGTCAAAGACACCCCCGGACCAACGGTTAACACATCTTTAAGATTAGACTAAGATAAACCAACATAGATTCGTAAGTAATCTAAGACACTCAGCAGAGTTAAACAAATAAGTATTTAAAAGCCATTTCAGGCATGTTCGCAGTGTTTAGACAGAAATTAGGCGTTTCGAGCATAATCAAACTTCATCCAATCATAATCCGCACTTTTATCACATCTCGATTTTTATGCAAGTATGCCCGGTTTACTATGTCTTGTTTAGATTAACCCCGTTGTCATGCTTAGTCTATGCAATTAATTATGACACGAAGGAGGCATATTTGAAACAAGGATGAACTCGAGACTTCTCAAGCAGCATGTTTGGACCAACAAAAGCAACAACTCTGCGATTCAACTAAGACATCCAAACTATCCCTTTTAAGCCATTATAGTCCTATGACCAAATATTCACACTTGCATGGGATTAAACAATGTCCCTAAAATCCTTACTAACATCATTCAGTTCCATAGCTAAATATCATCACATTCAGAGGCAAGCAATTAGGTAATGGCTCAATCAACACTTTGAAAAGGGCCTTCAGGTTCAAGGCATTTTCACTTAAAATCACATAATCTCCAAATTAACACTTAAACAGTAACGCAATACTATATTGATTATTCTGAACAATTAAGGCAAAACTCAACTTAATTCAGGTGTACATCAAGCTAAACCATTAGTCTTCAACAAACTCGAAACACATACTAAGGCAAGAATCATACTAAAAAAAAAACTAACATTAAACACTTATTGACTAAAGGCAATTAGGTACTCCCAAACATGTTTTAAGCTAGATTAATTAATCGAAACATCGATTAAACACATATCAAACATACTTAATACCAATACTACCAGGAAGCAATCAACTAGTAACTTAAACACATAATGAACTAACTATTAGAACAAAACAACACAAAAAAAAAAAAAAAAAAAGCGTGAGACAATTCAAAGGAGAAAGGATCACCTTTCGGTGCGAGAACGAGGATCGGGGATCTCGGATTCGACGAACTCCGACTTCGAATTCAGGAATAAAATGACACGATTAGCACCAACCGAATCTCTTCCACGACTAAAATGGACAGAGATATAAAAATAAACTAATTTTGAAAACAAATCCTTTGAGGAATAAATTAGTATGAAATGGGTGTATTGAGGTTTTAAGGGAAGTCGGAGAAAGAGTGTCCTCTCTTCGACTCTAAAATGCCCATATTTATAGATACAAGTAGGGTTTCGGATTTCAAAAAATCCTTTTGGCTCCAAAAAAAAAATTCAAGAGTCGTTGAAGTCAAACTCGATCTCTGAGGGGATCGATTTATTTTTCAGAGATTTTAAAAGTATTTTTGGCTTCTTGCGTTCATGACAGAAGGCTCTTGTTTAAGGCCAAGATTTGCACAAAAATGAAGGAGCAAAATCTGAGCGCATGGAAAGAGAGACTGGAGCTTACTGGAAATGGAGGAAGACGACGATAAGGTGAGCTGACATTGGCATACAAAAATGGAAGAGAGAGAGAGAGGGCCGCGGCTGAAGCCCTTTTTCTGATTAGGTTTCTGTGTTTTTTTTTTCTTTAGGGACTTAAGGGCTGAACGGATATGGCCGTTGTTGGGCCGGTTTTTGGGTCCGGTTGGGCCTAAAAATTGGCTGGCCTCTTTTAAATAAGGTGGGCTTCAAATAATGAATTAACATCCTTTGATCAATTACATATTAATAAGTGCTTAAATGAACAAATTATGCAATGCCAAGTATAATTACTAGTAATTACGTGGTAGTGAAAACTATATGATGCGATAATATTTATAAGGTTTGAAAGTAAATAAATGCTATTGTTTAATTGTATGAAATAAGTGCGATACGTTTTACGTAAGATGGTAAAAAAAAATATCAAAAGCGACTATCGCGATAATTATAACATCAAGTGCTTGCAGCATAATAATAATAATAATAATAACAATAATAACAATAATAATAAATAATACTAATAATAATAATAATAATAATAATAATAATAATAATAATAATAATAATAATAATAATGTAAGACGACGATTATAATAGTATTAATTAATTGTAAATTAAGTGCTGGCAACATAATAATAATAACAGTAATAATAATAAATATAATATTAATAATAATAAATAAAAAATTAATAAACAATAATGATAATTAATAATAACAATGACAATAGCGATAGTAGGCGATGACTATAGTTCGACAGTGGAAAATGACAGTATTAATAGAAGGCTAATAATTGTAGTAAAGTATGCATAGCTATTCGCAAATAAATATTTCGAAAAGGGGGCGGGACAAAATCGGGTGTCAACAACTTGTCCCTCTTTGCCCAAAGAATGATGAAAAGAATTTTCGGGCAAAGACGTTGACTTAGTAGCCTATTTTGTCCCGACTACAAGAAAGCGGGGAACTATAAGGAATGAAGAAAATTTGAGAGAGTTGCGGCTGAACCTCGGCCTCCGAGTTGCCTACATATCTCGGGTTGCACGAGAATCAGGCCGTGCGTAGTTCTGGGATGACTACAACACCTATGAATAACAGGTCGCGATTGGTGCGAGTCCTTGAAAAAATATTGTCCCAGTGTCGAATTATGATGACACTGGGTATTATGACTACGACCACGTGAGAATTCGATAATCGGGTTATGGATGGGAACGGAATGTTTGGGGGTAGAGACGAGCATTCGAGGCAGATCCTTGACCTTTGTCAGGAGGTCTGATTACCCCTCCCAACAAATTGCCCCAGTTCACTGCCGAAGAAATAGTTCCACATTGCGCTAGAGCTCCTGCGAAACTTAAACTAGATAAAATAGTTAGTAAATAAATATCGAAAATAACGTGACGTAAAATAGCCTTAGCTAAGGCTAAATGCAAATGAGGTCTTAGGCCGATGATTCATGCGAATGATGCCTTTGGCAATGATTAATGAAAATGAGGCCCTAAACCCGATATAAAGATGAGGCTATTTGAGCCAAATGATTTATGAAAATGAGGTTTTCAAACCAGCATGACTCATGGTGTAAACCGTTTGTGCTGTAAATTTTAAAGCATTTGTGCGGTGCATTTGCGTTTGAAAGCGTTTACGTGGTGCCAGCCTTCCGCTTCCCGTCCCAAGCCAACTGCTCGATGCCCCTGAATCATTCATATCGCTGGATGCTCGTGTCTTTGATCTTGTAAAGTACGGGTGGTCGGCCAGCTTGCAGTCAACACGAATCAACCTTTGGGGGAATAATCAAAATAACGAAAACCTTTAAAAATGAAGAAACTGCGTCAGTATAGGGAATAATTGCTGCTTAAAACAATGCAAACATTGAGCAAACAACGTTGAAAGAAACACATATTGCATAGCAAACAAAGCACATATCGCATAGCAAACAACACGTACTGCATGGCAAACAAATCATATAATAAAAGGGAGATATAGCGAACATAGCGCGACCTATTATGCACGGGACCTCTTTTGTGCCAGAGGTAGGCCTAGCGAAGGTTTGAAGGATAAAACATGTAATTATATATCATCCCAATGTGCTATAAATTGAATACCCCAAAATATACAATATTTAAAAATTTAAAATCCCGACTGCAAAAGAAATTATTACAATTACTACTCGACTTTCATAAATTAAAATGAGGAAGGCCCTTCATTGCTCTTGAGCCTCTTGGCTGCCTGGATTGATTGATCGATCTTTCGGCGATTTTGGGCAAGGTATGACATAGCTAGAACTCCTCCCGTTTTGATGCCTTCTTTGATGCAAGTATCTCCCTGCTCAGCTAGAAGTGTATCTAATTCTTGCATGCTTTGCTCGTAACTAAGTGCCTGCTGCTTCCATTTCTCTGCCTCCCTTTCCTTTTCTTCAAGTTGTGCGTGGTGCTCAGCTTCAGAGACAAGACTTTTCTTACGCAATTGCCGGAGTAAGATGTGTGCTTCTGCTTCCCCATCCTTAATTCGCCCCCTCAGACTAACGCCAGGCTCGATCGATCCCTCCAAGTTGGCGGTCAGCCATTCCAAATAATTATCGTCACATCCAGCTTGATATCTATTTGGCTCAATCGAATCTGCTTTCATGGTTTCCCTTGATTTCCACATGCTTAGAACTTCTTTTGCAAAAGGAATTTTTCCTTCTTTGTAGTCGGCTCGATAATGGTCCATATCTGCCACTAAAGGTATGGTTTGCTTCCTTCCGGATTGTCTTAAAACTCTCAGCGGGGCATAAGGTTGTAAGCCCCGAAGTCCCATCAAAACCAAAAATGGCACGATCTTCGTACGAAACACCAGCCTCTCAGATGGAAACCAACCGAACATCCATTGGATTGAATCATCGTTCAAACGGCTAAGTAGTCTTACCCACCCCTCTACACAATTTGGCTTTTCAAAAGGTCTATTAGCCACAATAGCTCCTGGAACATGTCCAAGAATGTGATTTTCTCTCGTCGGCTTTCGAAATGCAAGACCTCTGTCGACCTTTTGGAGATGTTCCATCAGCCAAATCTGTAAAAGCAAATTGCATCCCTCGAAGTGTTTGTACCCATGCTTGCAACGTCCTAACGCCCGATAGATATCTGCCACAACCATAGGGACCACGGTGTAGTATTTCCCGTCAATGCCACCAAATAAAGCTCCGGTCACGAATGAGACGGGTGTGAATATCTCTTGTTGTTCCCTTAGGGAATACCATTGTTCCCAAAAAGCATACTGCGAAAGTGAAGCATCGTTTTTGTTTCCAAGAGTCATATAAGAAAAATTCGTCTTGATAATCGGTGAAACTTTGTTGATATCCAAATCTATGATACACATACTCAAATGGTATCGTGGATTTTTGTAAACATTCTACGCCTTTACCCTTTCTGAATCCGAGGCTGTCGACAAATTCTTTTGGTAGAGGTTCCTTTGGAATAATCATGCCACAATTTTGCCATTTTTTCTTCTTATGTAATAAAGCCGCATTTTCCATATAGCCTCCTATTTCTTCTAACAACGGTGTCATCTCGATGTTGCCGAATCTAAACACGGCTCTCTTCTCATCCCAAAACACAGTCGCCGCCTCGATGATGTCTCTACACGGCTGGATATCCATTAGAGACGGTAAATGCCCGAGTGCTCCACGTACTACCCTCTGTCCGTAGTCTCCCAAATCAACCCACCAGGCTTTTAGTTGAGGAGGGGTGCTCAAAACCATGCTAAATCTCGGGTAAATGTTGTGTTGACTCATGGCTACCTGCATTCACAAGCGATTAGTTCTACCTAAATAGCACATGGTCCACATAACACGCATGTTCATCCTTCAAATCAATGCATATAACATGATAATCGTCGCTCGGGGTCATGGACCCACTCGGACATTTGAGCGAGTTTAACTAATGGACTTAATACACCTTGGGTATTAAGCCTCCTAGGCTCGTGCATGCTCTTAACGAGGGTTTTGGTTTAGCTCTATCTTAGGCTGACTAGGAGCGGGTTTCCTATGACGCAAGGCTCCCCCAAGCGGACAACTTAGGAGTGAAAAGTCCGTGGCTGTCGACTGCACCACCGATCGACTAAATCCACAAGATCAATCCTACTAAAAAGGGTGTTTTAGTAGTGCACGGCCGCGAACCGCGAAACCGCTTTAAGTGTGTGAATCGTGTGAATTTTCTAGGAGTGGAAGAAATATGAACGGAATGCCAATTTAATAAAGGGAAGCATATATATTACATGGCAAAGGCAGATAAGGTGATAAACAATAATAATGGCATTTAAAGGCATGTAAGGCAAAATAAAGAAAACAAACAAACAAAGCACCCAACCAAATACTAATTAATCTAAATCTGTTGTGGTTTAGAACCTAATGTCCCCAGCGGAGTCGCCAAGCTGTTATACCCCATTTAGACTGGGTTAAATTAGAGTACAACATATTGGAGATTCCTATTTTTGCTTTATTTTAGGAGTCGCCACCTAATTAATTAAATAGTGAATTAGGACACCTATTTTATTAACTAAGGCAAAGCCTAACTATACCTTCGTTAATGGTCTGCTTAAATTTTAATTCTAGGTAAGGGTTATAATTATCCTAAAGGGAAGGGATTAGGCATCCTTTAGGATCCGTTAACTACGGTTTACCGGCCAAACTTAGGTTAATTAATTAAGATTGAATATAGTGCTTAAATTTTAAGAAAATAACTTGTACATATTACTAAGGTTTTAAAGGAAACATAATAATGCCATCTAAACTAACTTGTAGAAAAATATAGTAATTTGCATAAAGGAAATGCTTTTAAAATGGGACTTATAAATGCTGTTAAACTTAGAATGAAAATAGTAATGTTATCTTAAAATAAGACTTATAGAAAATATAATATTTTGCATAAAATAATATTTTAGATGATATTTTAAAATAAGACTTACAAATATTGTTAAAGCTTTTTAAATATAATAAAGACTTATAGGAAATATAATAATTTATATAAAAAAGGTTTTAAATAAAAACTTATAAATGTTGCTAAGTTTTGGAATAATATGCCATTGAAACTTGCAAAATATGAATAAATTTCACATAATTAGAAGTGTTAAGAAAAGACTAGCCAATTTAAGCTTGAGATAAAATTACATTATATGTAGAAAATCTAGATTTATTATAAACAGAGTCCAAAGAGGTTAAAATAATGTAAACGAAGCTTCAAAATTCTATTGATTAGATATGCTTTGTCTAATCTAAATTTTTCCTTTTTTACAAATAGAATGCAAAGGGTGATGAATTTTCTTTCTATTTTCCTAACTTTATTTAACTAGGCTCGGATAAAATATGTTTGGTTGGATGAATCTTGAAAACAATGCTTTATAAAATATACTTACATTATTATCTACATATTAGTGACGTTTCGAAATAGTAAGTATGAATCATGATTCCCTTTAGCTTAAATATATAATTATGCCACTTTATAAATCAATTATTCTAAGAAAGATAAATGTTATAGGTATTGTAAATAATTTTAACATAATAAAAGAGAATGAAACTCGGAGAATTAATTATCAGTTTTCCTTAAGTTAACTACCCATTACTAAAACTAAAACCCACTAACTTCATTAAGGTTCATCTAAATTAACAAACGAAGTACTAGTCACGCAATACAAATTAAATGCATAAAAGAGTAAAGGTGTAAATAAGATTTAATGGGCTCAGCCCATTTTCTCTATGGTGCGGATCTGCCTGCCATTGGGCTTCGGCCCAGTAAATTTATATGTCGCTGCTGTGGGCTGGACACGGAGAAATGATATTTCGTTGGGCCTTGGCCCAACACCGAATGCGGAAGACGAGTCCCTCGGACTCGTATGCGAAGGTCATGCATAAAATAAAAGGAAAAGGATTAGTATACGATCAACGAATAATGTTAAACATGTAAAAATATAAAGAAGAGGGAACTGGGACCTATTCATATAAAAATATACAAATAGGACATTTTGTAAAAATATACAAATAGGACATTTTGTATATGTTACTCGTGCATAGCTAAAGAAGAGGGAACTGGGACCTAAGTTAGAGAAGTGCAGCATCGATTCTTTAGCAACACATCACGTCGGCCGGAACACCATTCAACTCGACAACAATGAAAGAAGGACTAATAACATTTGTAGGGTGATTCAACTTAAGGACTGATTATTATTATTATTATTATTATTTTTTTTTTTTTTTTTTTTTTTTTTTTTTTTTTAAAAAAATTCTCTTGTTCTTTAGCAGAGTACCATTTAAGTCTATGTGTTCCATTTCTGAGCTGCTCCCTCTTCTTCATGAACCAGATCAGGACAATTTTTTTTAAAACATGGACCTCTCAGACGAGACAAACATGGCATACTTTTAACGACAAATTGATTTCATTCTATTGTCCCGTTATCAGTCCCACCCGCTGCATATTTAATCAAGTCCTTTCATTCACATACTTAGATGGTTGAATATGGAGAGAGTAACTTTGAAAGGAATCTCATTCTACAAACTTATACTTAATGTTCATACTGTCTAGGACTTCATACAATTAAATCTTCTTTAATTCAACAAAGTATTAACTTTCTATCTATAAGGATCAGGTTCTAAAGTGCAACAATAGTCACGCCAAATTCACTATATGCTTATGTGATCAAAACTAATCTAGAGGTGCTAATAAACTGGACACTTATAACATTTGGCTTTCCAGATTACTTTAAGCCTTAAAATCAGTTAATTCCCCCGATTACATATATCATGGAGCCTACATTGTCAAAGCTATATTCAGGTCTTATAACTGAATGATACCACTTAATGACCCTGAGCTATTAACCAGTTTTGTGCAAGTCTTCTAATGGTCTTATTAGCAATGCCTGATGTCATTTAAGCAACGTGATTATTTGGAGAAATAGCATAATATCTTCCCTCACTTTTTAGTTACCTCTTAACACAACTTAAATTCCTTCAGAACAAAGACACCCCAGACCAACAAGCTAACACATCTTTAAGATTAGACTAAGATAAACCAACATAGATTCGTTAACAGTCTAAGACACTCGGGCAGAGTTAAACAACGTTATTTAAAAGCCATTTCAGGCATATTCAGACAGGTTTAGACAGAATTAGGCAGGCTTGAGCATAATCAAACTTCATCCAATCATAATCTGGCACTTTTATCACATCTCAGTACTTTATGCAAGCATGCCCAGATTTACTATGTCTTGTTTAGATTAACCCTGTTGTCATGCTTAGTCTATGCAATTAATTATGACACGAAGGAGGCATATTTGAAACAAGGATGAACTCAGGACTTCTCAAGCCAGCATGTTTGGACCAACAAAAGCAACAACTCTCTGATTCAACTAAGACATCCAAACTATCCCTTTTAAGCCATTATAGTCCTATGACCAAATATTCACACTTGCATGGGATTAAACAATGTCCCTAAAGATACTCGGACTAACAGCATTCAGTTCCATAGCTAAATATCATCACATTCAGAGGCAAGCAATTAGGTAATGGCTCAATCAACACTTTAAAAAGGGCCTTCAGGTTTAAGGCATTTTCACTTAAAATCACATAATCTCCAAATTAACACTTAAACAGTAACGCAATACTACATTGATTATTCTGAACAATTAAGGCAAAACTCAACTTAATTCAGGTGTACATCAAGCTAAACCATTAGTCTTCAACAGACTCCAAACACATACTAAGGCAAGAATCATACTAAAAAAACTAACAGTTAAACACTTATTAACTAAAGGCAGCTAGGTACTCCCTAAACATGTTTTAAGCTAGATTAATTAATCGAAACATCGATTAAACACATATCAAACATACTTAATACCAATACTACCAGGAAGCAATCAACTAGTAACTTAAACACATAATGAACTAACTATTAGAACAAAACAACACAAAAAAAAAAAAGCGTGAGACAATTCAAAGGAGAAAGGATCACCTTTCGCTGGTGCAGTGAACAGGGACGGGGATCTCGGATTCGACGAACTCCAACTTCGAATTCAGGAATAAAATGACACGATTAGCACCAACCGAATCTCTTCCACGACTAAAATGGACAGAGATATAAAAATAAACTAATTTTGAAAACAAATCCTTTGAGGAATAAATTAGTATGAAATGGCAGGTATTGAGGTTTTAAGGGGGAAGTCGGTGGAGAAATAGTGTCCTCTCTTCGACTCTAAAATGCCCATATTTATAGGATACAAGTAGGGTTTCGGATTTCAAAATCCCTTTTGGCTCCAAAACGAAATCAAGGGCTGTTGAAGTCAAACTCGATCTCTGAGGGGATCAATTTTTTTTTCAGAGATTTTAAAAGTATTTTTGGCTTCTTGCGTTCATGACAGAAGGCTCTTGTTTAAGGCCAAGATTTGCACAAAAATGAAGGAGCAAAATCTGAGCGCATGGAAAGAGAGACTGGAGCTTACTGGAAATGGAGGAAGACGACGATAAGGTGAGCTGACATCGGCATACAAAAATGGAAGAGAGAGAGAGGGCCGCGGCTGAAGCCCTTTTTCTGATTAGGTTTCTGTGTTTTTTTTTCTTTAGGGACATAAGGGCTGAACGGATATGGCCGTTGTTGGGCCGGTTTTTGGGTCCGGTTGGGCCTAAAAATTGGTTGGCCTCTTTTAAATAAGGTGGGCTTCAAATAATGAATTAACATCCTTTGATAAATTACTTATTAATAAGTGCTTAAATGAACAAATTATGCAATGCCAAGTATAATTACTAGTAATTACGTGGTAGTGAAAACTATATGATGCGATAATATTTATAAGGTTTGAAAGTAAATAAATGCTATTGTTTAATTGTATGAAATAAGTGCGATGCGTTTTACGTAAGATGGTAAAAAAAATATCAAAAGCGACTATCGCGATAATTATAACATCAAGCGCTTGCAGCATAATAAGATGATAATAATAACAATAATAATAATAAATAATAATAATAATAATAATAATAATAATAATAATAATAATAATAATAATAATAATAATAACAATGTAAGACGGCGATTTTAATAGTATTAATTAATTGTAAATTAAGTGCTGGCAACATAATAATAATAACAGTAATAATAATAAATATAATATTAATAATAAAAAATAAAAAATAATAAACAATAATGATAATTAATAATAACAATGACAATAGCAATAGTAGGCGATGACTATAGTTCGACAGTGGAAAATGACAGTATTAATAGAAGGCTAATAATTGTAGTAAAGTATGCATAGCTATTCGCAAATAAATATTTCGAAAAGGGGGCGGGACAAAATCGGGTGTCAACATGGTGGACTTTGATATTATATTGGGTATGTCCTGGCTTTCTCCTTACCATGCAATTTTGGACTATCATGCCAAGACAATCACTTTATCCATGCCGGGAATTCCTAGGCTTGAGTGGAGAGGTACTCCCAGTCCCGCTACTCCGAAGATAGTTTCCTTCCTTCGAGCAAAGAAGTTAGTAAGTAAGGGGTGTTTAGCGTACTTGGCATACGTTCATGATACGACTGCTGCATCTCCACCCCTTGAGTCTATCCCTATTGTGAGCGAGTTTCCGGAGGTGTTTCCATCGGATTTGCCGGGTATACCACCCGATCGTGACATTAGTTTCTATATCGACGTCGACCCGGGCACTCGCCCTATTTCCATCCCACTATATCGGATGGCACCTGTCAAGTTGAGGGAGCTTAAGGAACAATTACAGGATCTATTGAACAAGGGGTTCATTAGACCGAACGTCTCCCCTTGGGGTGCTGCAGTGTTATTCGTGAAGAAGAAAGATGGGACCACCAGGATGTGCATTGATTACCGCCAGTTAAACAAGGTCACTATCCAGAACAATTGCCCTGTGCCTCGTATTGATGATCTGTTTGACCAGCTTCAAGGTGCTTCGGAGTTTTCGAAGATTGATTTGCATTTTGGCTATCACCAGTTGAAGATCAGGGCGGAGGATATTCCAAAGACAGCCTTTCGGACGAGATATGGCCATTATGAGTTTCTAGTGATATCTTTTGGGCTTACTAATGCCCCGACTGCATTTATGACTTTGATGAATGGCATCTTTAGGCCGTTCCTTGATTCCTTTGTGATTGTGTTTATTGATGACATCTTGGTGTATTCCAAGAGTAGAGAGGAGCATGAGAGCCATCTTCATATCGTTCTTGGTTTGTTGAGGAAACATAGTTTGTTTGTTAAGTTTTCTAAGTGTGAGTTTTGGTTGGAGTCTGTAGCATTCTTGAGCCATGGGGAGTCCAAGGAGGGGATTATGGTTGATCCACAGAAGATTGAGGCTGTGAGGGGTTGGGCGAGGCCCACTACGGTTATTGAGATTCGTAGTTTTGTGGGTTTGGCCAGTTGCTACCATCGCTTTGTGAAGGGTTTTACTGTCATTGCTTTATCCTTGACCAAATTGACTTAGAAGGATGTTCCCTTCTAGTGGATGGATGATTGTGAGGAGAGCTTCCAAAAGAACTTCTTTTGACCATAGCCCCGATCCTAGCCTTACCCGTGGAAGGTAAGGAGTTCGCTGTCTATTGTGATGCTTCCTGTATGGGTTTGGGTGCGGTGTTGATACAAGAGGGTAGAGTGATAGCTTATGCTTCCCGTCAGTTAAAAGTTCACGAGAAGAATTATCCTACCCATGATTTGGAGTTGTTGGACGTAGTCTTCGCCTTGAAGCTGTGGAGGCATTACTTTTATGGTGTCTATTGTGAGGTTTTTACCGATCACCGTAGCCTTCAGTATGTGTTTACTTGGAGAGATCTTAATTCCAGGCAAAGACCGATGGATGGAGCTCCTGAAGGACTATGACATCTCTATACTTTATTGTACAGTTTTGACTAGCATAGTTGTATAGCATACCTTTTTGGGCTCATTCCTTTTCAAAGATATTTCTTATATGGCTTAGCAGATTTCTATCTTATTTATGATCATAGTAGAAAAGTATGTTAGCGGTGCTCGACGGGTAAGGCCCGGGTGCCCGTCATGGCCCCCTCCAGTTTGGGTCATGACAAACTTGGTATCAAAGCAGTTGCTTCCTAGGGTTGTCTACAAGCCGTGTCTAGCAGAGTCTTATTTATGGTGTGTTGTGCACTACACTTATAAATAAGAGGCTGCAGGACATTTAGGAAGATTGCCTTTGTTTCTCTTTCTAGATCGTGTGATAGAGCCATGTTATAAGGATTCCCGTTCCTAAACCTTGTGTTGTGATTTCAGTAATGCCCGTGACGAGGAAAGCTTCAGCGGCCCAGAAGGGCGAGTTAGTGGCCGGTAGGAGAACTGGTCGGGTACAACCTGTAGATGTTAAGGAGGTGAGTCCCTGAATGAGGTTCGGTCTCAGACCTCACATACTCTACGCGCTCCAAGCGAGCGTAGAGGAGATCCAGCTCCAGCACCTTCAGTTCCTCCACATGATGCCTCAGGACAGGAGATGCGGGAGGATATTAAGTTGTTGACTCAGCTAGTAGCCTCTCAAGCCTAGCGTCAAGGTATGGGTTATGGTGATCGGGCTGTTAGTGCCAGGGTTTAAGATTTTATTAATTTAGACCATCCAGAATTCTTTGGATCGAAGACAGATGAGGAGAATTTTATAGATCGGATGCTGAGGACATTGCAGGTGATGCATGCTTCAGACACTGAGTCAGTAGAGTTGGCTTCCTATAGATTATGGGATGTTTCTATTCATTGCTATGAGACCTGATTGTCATCTAGAGGGATTAATGCACCCCCACCGGTGTGGCAAGAGTTTACAGATCCCTTCCTTCGGTATTATTTGCTGCCAGAGATTCGACGGGCCCGAGCTGATAGGTTCCTGAACCTTAAATAGGGGAACATGAGTGTTCAGGAGTATAGTTTTCCTTTTAATTCATTGGCTAGATATTCTCCAATTGTTGTAGCTGAGATGGAGGATCGTGTTTATCGGTTCGTGAGTGGATTGGAACCACACTTGATTGATGACTGCATGACGGCCTCCCTTCAGACAGGTATGGATATTTCTCTCATTCAGGCGCACGCTCAGAACCTCGAGGAGCGTAAGCAGCAGCGGAGGCCGAGCGTGAGCATGATAAGGGTCAGAGTAAGAGAGCTAAATCTTCAAGTTTTGTTAGTGAGTCTAGAGATGGTCAGAGGCAGCAGTTCTCTAGGTGTTCAGCCTATTTAGCAGCTAGTGCGCTCGTCACAATTCCAAGGATCCAGGTTTAATAGACCCACTCATCTTGAGCCAGGCCAGAGTTCCAGGGCTTCCAGTTCCCAGTTCAAGGCTAGTTCTAGTCAGATGAGGCCATCTCTACCGCAATGTATTCAGTATGGGAAGTTACATGCTGGGTAGTGTCCCCTGGGTTCAGATGTTTGTTATACCTGTGGTCGGCCAAGCCACATTATGCGAGATTGCCCATTGAGAGATAGTAGAGGTGTAGTTCAGCCGACAGGCTCTGCAGCTGGTTCTTCGACATCTGTACGCCCTCCAGGGCAAGGCTCTTAGACATTGGCAGGCCGCGGTAGGGAGTGTCTAGTTCAAGCAGTCCTTATCAGTGTTTTAAGAGACGGGGGCACGAGGCGAGGCGTTTTACGTAGCATGGGGCGAAACGTAAGCCCCGAGACATAGGGCGTATGTCCCATGGATCTACGGGGCGTATGTCTCATGTATCTTTAATTTTTTTATTTTATTTCTAAAATATAAGCAAAAATAAAGTTTTTATTAAAATTCTGTAAATAAATTCAAATAAATCACCAATAATTTAAAAAGAATTATTATAAATATTAATTGAGAAATGTAACAATACAAGAAATGATAATAGCCTAAATAATCTTTAAAATGAAATCTTCTTTCACTTCATCATCATTCTCCAGATCTATTAGTCCTTTCACCCTCAACTAATAGTTGTAAGGGCAGAAAGTGTAAGAGCAATGACAAAAAATGGATAAAGTTGCTTCAGGAACATATTTGTATGAAATCTCTATCATATCAATTTAGGCATAATCATCAAAAAAATCTATTTGTAGCAGTGCTATTTTCTATGAGAGTTGCTTTCTTTATTTATATATTTTAGAAAAAATCACTACAACATGATAACATAAAGTATGAATATCATTATACCAATAATAAAATCATAATTTATAGTAAAAATACTTTTAAAATAGTAAAAATCAAATTTAACGCTCAGGGCATACGCATTTACGCCCGGGGCTTACGTTTTTGCGCCCGAGACTTACGCCCCAAATTCTAAGGCATATGTCCTATGGATCTATGCCTTTCATTTGTGCCCCGGTGCATTTTTGGTACGCCCCGCCCCGAGACTCGCCCCAAAAATGCCTCTGAAAACACTGGTCCTTAGAACCGCATTTATGCATTGGCTGGTCGACAGGATCTCGAGTCTTCACCTAATGTTGCTACAGGTATACTATCAGTATCTTGCCATGATGTATATGCATTGATAGATCCAGGTTCTACATTGTCGTATATTACTCCTTTTGTTGCTGGTCAAATTGGGGTGAAACCTGAGTCGATTAAATCTTTTGAGGTGTCTACACTTATTGGTGATCCAGTGATAGCTAGACGAGTATATAGAGATTGTGTGTATAGTCTGTGATCGTCATACTATGGCAGGTCTGATTGAATTAGATATGGCGGATTTTGATGTCATTATGGGTATGGATTGTTAGCTTCTTCTTATACTAATGTTGATTGTAGAACGAAGATGGTTCGATTTTAGTTTCTAAGAGAGCCAGTTTTAGAGTGGAAGGGTAATATGGCATCGCCGAGAGGCAGGCTTATTTCGTATGTCAAGGCAAGAAAGATGATTGCCAAGGGATGTATTTATCATGTAGTTCGGGTTCAGGATGCAGAAGCAAAGCCACCGACCCTTCAATCTGTTCCAGTGGTTAATGAATTTCCAGATGTATTCCCGAATGAGCTTCCAGGTCTTCTACCAAAGTGGGAGATTGATTTTGCCATCGACGTATTACCAAATACTCAACCGATATCCATTCCTCCTTATAGAATGGCGTCTGCTGAGTTGAGGTTGTTAAAGGAGCAGTTGAAGGACTTGCTTGAAAAAGGCTTTATCAGGCCTAGTAAGTCACCGTGGGGAGCACTCGTGTTATTGTGAGGAAGAAAGACGGCTCCATACGAATGTGTATTGATTATAGGCAGTTTAATAAGATGACAATAAAGAATAAGTACCCACTCCCAAGGATTGATGATTTATTTGATCAGTTGTAGGGTGCTAAATGGTTCTGGAAGATAGATTTAAGATCAAGGTATCACCAGGTCAGAGTTAGAGAGAAAGACATTCTGAAGAAAGCTTTCAGAACCAGATATGGTCACTTCGAGTTTCGTGTAATGTCGTTTGGGTTGACTAATGCACCAGCGGTATTTATGAATTTGATGAAAAACATTTTCAGACCCTTCCTAGATCTATTCGTGATTGTGTTTATCGATGATATTCTGGTATACTCTCGATAGATAGAGCATGCAAATCATTTATGTTCTATCCTTAAAGTTCTTCATACTCGGAAGCTGTATGCAAAGTTCTCTAAATGTAAGTTCTGGTTGAACTCTGTGACTTTTCTGGGACATATTATTTTAGACGAAGGTATTAGGGTGGATACGCAGAAGATTGAAGCCGTGAAGACTTGTCCAAGACCCACAACACCCACAAAGGTTCATAGCTTTCTGAGCTTGGAAGGTTAGTATAGGAGATTTTCTTCAATTTTTGAACCGCTGACGAAGCTGACTCAGAAATCAATTAAGTTTCATTGGACCAATGCTTATGAGCGCAAGTTTCAAGATTTGAAGAACAGGTTGACTTCGGCGCTAGTCCGACGCTTCTAGAAGGATCGGAAGGCTAAGTTATTTATTGTGATGCTTCAGGTGTTGGGTTAGGTTGTGTGTTTATGTAGCACGGTAAAGTTATTGCGTATTCTTCAAAGCAGCTACGAAAACACGAGAAGAATTACCCGACCCATGATCTGAAGTTAGCCGCGGCGATTCATGCATCGAAGATGTGGAGGCACTACTTGTATGGTGTTCATGTTGATATTTATACGGACTATAAAAGCCTTAAGTATATCTTCAAGTAGAAGGAGTTAAATTTGGGTCAAAGGCGATGGTTGGAGCTATTGAAGGACTATGATGTCAATACCTTGTATCATTATGGGAAGGCGAACATAGTAGCCGATGCCCTTAGCCGCAGATCTATGGGTAGCTTTTCTTATGTTCAGCCAAAAAAGAGGGAGTTAGTTCGTGAGCTTCAGCAGTTAGCTAGCCTAATAGTTCGGCTGTTAGACTCGGGCGATACAGGGGTTACTATTTATGATTCAACAGTCTCGTCTTTGGTAGCCGAGGTTAAGGAGCGCCAGTACGAGGATCCTATGTTAGTTCATTATAGAGTTACAGCCCCTCAGAAGAAGAAGACACCTTGAGATTTCTAGAGATGGAGTTGTCAGATATCGAGGCAGATTGTGTGTTCCAGATATTGCAGGGTTGCACTGACAGATTATGGGAGAAGCTCATTACTCCCATTATTCTATTCATTCGGGTACAAATAATATGTATCATGATATTAAGGAATTTTATTGGTGAGATGGAATGAAGAAATACATAGCAGAATTTGTAGCCTAGTGTCCTAACTGTCAGCAGGTGAAGATTGAGCATCATAAGCCCGGTAGGTTATTATAGACTACTGAGATTCCGACTTGGAAGTGGGAAGTAATAAATATGGATTTCAATATAAACTTGCACTGTTCTCAGCGTAAGTTTGATTCCCAATGGGTGATTGTTGATAGACTTACAAAATCAGCCCATTTCCTACCTATCAGAACTACTTATACTACCGAGGAATATGTGAATCTTTCTAGTAAAGAGATAGTACGACTTCATGGTGTTCCGGTATCCATTATCTCTGACAGGGGGTGCACAGTTTACAGCCAACTTCTGGAAGTCCTTCCAGAAGGCTTTGGAAACTCAGGTGAATCTTAGCACAACATTTCATCCCTAGACAGATAGACAGGCTAAGCGTACTATTCAGGCGCTTGAAGATAAGCTACGGGTATGTGTGATAGACTTCAGAGGTAGCTCGGATGATCATTTGCTGGTTATTGAGTTCGCGTATAATAATATTTATTGTAACGGTTCACATTTTTGCGGGCGGGGTTAGCGCTCGGAAAAGCTACTTCGGAATCGTTGGTGCTCTTTCGGACTTGTTTTGGAGAAGAGTCGCCACCTAATTTTTAAGAAATTAGGAAAACCAGTTTTAAAGGGTTTATTCAAACACTGTGAAAAAACCTTCATAATCCAAAGTTCTAGGTAAGGGTTCTGATGATCCCCTGGGGAAGGTATTAAGCACCCCAGTATTAAGGATCCGTACTATACAGTTGACCTTCGAATTCCGATGTATGAGTATTTGTTTGAATTGCTTATTTTGTGTTTATTTTCCCGCACTGTCATGCACATCATATGTTTTGAAAAGAGTATATTCCCCTTTATTTATAGGGGTATCGAAGTTTCGGATTTATATTTTCCGTATGTAAATAGTTTCCCTTTATAAAAAAATATGAACTATAAAGAAGTTTTGTTTATTTTTTCTACTCGTACACCAAGGCCCGGGTTGACTCGTATTGATACGTTTCAGTCTTATCCGGAACTTTATATTACGCGGAGGTTCTTACAATCATTTGTAAAGATATTTTACATTTTAATGAGTATATCCCATCTGAAAAAAGAGGTTAATTTGGGCCAACATTGGGCCAAAAATGACGTTCATACTAAAAACTTCCAATTTGTTCATTATTCTTTCAAAGACAAATTTTATGGCTTTGACAAAATCTGACTTTTGTCTAAAAAAAATCGGCCCAATATTTAATCAAAGATCGGTCATATATAGATTAAGTCCATTTATTAAGTTTGTCCAATTACAACTGATTTTTTTAAAAAATTCAATTTGGGAGTAGGAATTCTATTGATAAGCTCATTTTTTATTATAAAACATGATTTGTTTACTTTGAAGCCGAAAATGAGGATCTGTTTTTTTTTTTTTGGGAAAGTAATTTAACGCCTTGCTTTGGTACTTGGTTATTTATATATAAAAAAACAAATTATGCTAAGTCTATGATTTTTTAGAAAAATCGCGTACGGGGACCTAAAGTCGACTAAACGACATAAGAAGCGTTTCCCTAAGACTTCTAATTATAATCAGAAGGATTTCCACTATAATTATGAGTTTTGAATACATTTGTACAAGCACATAAAAATAGAAACAAATTTTGAACAAAGCGTAAAGAGATTACGTTAGACTAGGGGCGTACCAAGCCCCTAGTTGGCCACCCATAGCTGGGCCTTCTGCACGCCTCGCTATCTTCTTTGTCTTCCGGACTCTATTTTTTGAAGTAGTATTCCTACTTGGGCCTTAGGCCCAAGAGGGTGGTTTATGCATTTTTTACCCGAGCAGCCACGTGATAGGAGGGGGGGGGGGGAAGAAAGAAAACCCCTGTTAGTTTATAATCGTTGAACTTATCACTATAATAATAATAAACTATACTTATGTATCTACATACATATCAAACAAGACATATAAAGTTTTATGCTTACCCCGTACTAATCCCAAAATGGGGTTTTATTTGTTTGAAACTTGACATGGTATGGGGACTAGGTGTCTGCCCCTATATACCCGATGTCGCACAAGTTTCAAAGGGTATCTAAGGACCCCAGGCATGGCTAACACCGGGAAAGGCTTGGACAACCCCAACTACCATAACTTATTTCAAAACTAATAAATCCCAAAAGAGACAAAGAGAGAGCATAAGACTATGAGATTAAATAAAATCAATTAAGCTTGCATATACCAAAACAATAACACTGCCCAGGAATAAGGAAAGCAAGTAAGATTATGAAATAATTGATGAGATTCAGCAGCTTGGCGGAGATACAACATGAGAGTATTATTAGCATTCTATATCAAGTTTGAAGGAGAGCAAAGGTTATTAACAATATGGTAAACACAACTGAAACAAGATCAGTCCAGGAGGAAGAGTTAACCAGGCCCATTTTTTAAGGTCAAGTCCTTATAGAATTAAGGAGTATACAGTACTATTCTTTGGCAGATTCGCACACACCAGCAAGCAACATCAAGCATGCTCAGACAAAGAAGTTGATGATCATATTATCAGGGCAAGCTGGACAAGACATGTATGAACAGAGATAGGGGAGGCCACAGAACATGACAAGGCAATATCAAGCTTAGCAAATAGGTTCAGTACCAAAAAAGGGATGCAACATGATCCTAAGTTCAGCATAAGGCATAAAAATGCTGCAAGGACTGATCCCTATATTTATAGCACATAATTGGGAGCATATTTCAGCAATGTACAAGGAGTGGGCAGAGTTGGCACCTAGGACTTCATGACTAGGTGAGGCGAAGCTAACAAAATGGTACAGCCAAGCAAAAGAAGCAGGGGTAGGGAACAAGCATGTTAAGAGAAAGAGCAAGGTCCCTAGATGTCAACACCAAACAAGGAAAGAAAAGGAAAAGAACAAGCAAAGAGAGAAAAAGAGAAACAAGCAGGCCTGGCCAAACATGGGCATATACTAAACAAGGTGAGGTAGGCAGAGATGTGGTGGGCAAGGTATATGGTGAAGTGGAAGGAGGGAGATTATATGCTTAAGCAGCCTGGGCAATCATCAGTGGTATTGAGGTATGGATGTTTCTATTGACAAGTGACAGAGACATGGAGAGACGCACAAGACATGGATGATCACACACTTAATGCAGCCATAAGTAAACCAGATGTACAAAAATCCTACAAGTAAGGTAGCAGTTCAAGGAGAAGGCAGAACTGGTTTCAAGCAAGAGGGGTATGCATGGGATGCAGATATAGCTTTCATGGCGATCAAGGTTGATAGACAAGTCATGATGCTGCTAAGAGCAAACATGGGTGATGAACTAATAAGCTAGTGCAGGTGGAGACCAAATATGCGGAGGAAATACTAATGATAGTATGACCTACAAATGCATTGCAGGGCTATAATACATGAGCATGGATCCTAAAGTTCGACTATGGGCTGATCTTGAGATTAGCAGGGCAGTACAAACCCTCACAGGGCAAGAGTACAATCAACCAAGTAGGGAATATGAGTTATGGTGTACACGTAATATTAGGGAGGCAAGTTGGCAGGCTAAGTTAGCTATATTGGGCTATTTTGAATAGAGGGATAGGAAAGGTCTCATGGGTCCTAGGTCATTCATGTTCCAAACTATAATGAAAAGAAAGAACTATTACATTCTTATTCTCGTAAGAAATGGCATTCAAGACATAAGTCAAATAGGGTATGGATTAAGAGACAATTCAGAGTTTGAAGTAGGTTATACATGTATGTGATTTAAGACCAACATGGGGAGTGCCAAATTGTATGACCTACTCTAGTTCACACAAATACAGAGAGAGAGAGCAAGTTGAGAGAAAACAAGCAAGGGCACAGGAAAAAAAAAGAGGAGACTATGCGGGGTTCATTCATCACAAGGAAGGCAAACTACTCTAGGCCAAGCACACATGCTCAGAAGGAGATGAGAGGTCTGGTCTGCACTCTCATAAGGGATCAAACAGGCAACCATGGTAAACAGGATGAGGACAACTCAAGTAGACAAGCAGAAATTTCCAGATAGGGGAGGGGGACTAACACATAAATGCAAGTGATCAAATTGTTTGAGGAAAAAGACTCACATGATTCACACAAAATAGATAAAACAAACCAGATGGGATATGCCACACCTTACTTTCCAGGATCACCCTCATTCAAATAACACTTCCCCTGCAATTGGCAAGTAGCACATACACTAAAGACACATACTAACATCAGACTGAAACATACACCCTTCCCTGACCATTTAAATCTTATTAACTTCATTTTTCCTTCCATTTATCCAAAACAAGCAACTAGCCACTCTTTTCCTCCTCTTGACTATTGTGTTACCTACCTATACCACTATCAAATAAAGACCCAACCACTATATTAAGCTAAGTCAATTCATTATTTGATCCTAAGTTTAACAAAAAAGACCCTTTCTGACCACATAGTTGGACTTTATTAAGGCAGAACAAAACCTGACTTGACTCAGTCAAAACAATAACAACAAAGCCTGTTTACACTTATCAGCACCAAGGATTCAGCCCAAGGCCATTACCATAACCACTAAAAGAAACCATTCAAGTGTTAACAACAGACCATTCAAGACCAAATGAGAGCATGTTCTAGTCGAACCAATAGCATTCAGATTTTGTTTATATCTATCAGCAAACATGAACTAAAAATTTCCATAATAATCAAAAGAAAGGTGGAAAATAAGTACTTATCACTAACAACAAATCATTCAACAATAAGCAAATGCAAGCAAATTTGACTGGAATTAAAAGGAAAGCAATAAATAAAAAGAGTATTACCTTTCTTGGGCACGGCCAAGACCAAATGGGGATTTGAAAGGAATTCCCTCTCCAAACACAAGCCTAGCAACAAAAAAAACAAAATAAAGAACAAGAATTTAGACTAGGTTTTTGAGCAAATCGAAATAACCTTAAGAGAAACTAAAATTTCAACTTTTGAGAACTTTCAAATCTCAAATTTCTTGACTCTTTTCAAGTCCTGTCCCCTTTACTCGTGGAAGGGGGGTTTCTATTTATAGAAACCCCAGGATGCACATCAAAATTTACAACAACGGTGTGGGAAGCTATAAATTCAAGCCCAAATCGCAAAGGAAGGGCTCAGATTCAAAGTTCACACAAAATCAACGGTCGTAATCGCCTCTCACAACTATAAACGAAGTAAATAACAAACAAAATCGCGAATGATATCTTATAGGGGGGGCTGTTTGGATGATAATCGAGCAAAATCAGGGGAAAAAGGATGAAGCTTTTAATGCTTTGTCCTTTCTCCAACCACCCACCAGCGTTAACAAAGACTGGTGGCACGCAGTAGCGATGATTTGACCTGACGAGAGGGGTAGAAGGGGTGGGGAGTAGGGAGGCGACCCTAGCCCCTTCATTGAAAATAACATATTGCCCCCCCCCTCTTGCTGATCGTTATACAGAGATTATATCGCTGCTTGGGCCGGGTCAGCCCCTTTATGGGTTGGACCTGGCCCTATTTTTTTTTTTTTAAAAAAAAAAAACTGAATCATTTCGTATATTACGCACGTATACGCGCATATATTAAGTGTATACACACTCGTAGGAAAAAACAAATAGTCCAATAAAATAGGTTGCTACTTAAAGTACGCAATCGTAAAAAGAAATAATTAAAACGAGGGCGGCTGAAGAGTAACGAAATTAAAAAGAGTTTTGAAACCCATTTTGCAGACGATAACTTTAAATTGGTCTTTTAGTAATAAAGATTGCAATTACGGTCAATCGTTGTAATTAATTACAAAAATGTCCTTGCAATCAATTATTTGCAAGCATAGCCTTATTCTGGTATTTAAATTTAACCAATTAAGACTAATTTGCATCAACGTCCTTAATTAATCCGCCCATGACTTGGACATTTCAATTAAGGCCGTCCGGAGTTCAAAAATTTGCAAAATGACCCCAGCTGTATTGAACCATGAGTTAGTTAAGCACGAGGCGGTCACTAATGCACAATAATAGTAACTGGGCTAGAAATCATAATTAAAAATGATTTTGCTACAAGTGGCACAAATATACCTATACAGCAATAATTCAAGCTCGAGGGGTAAAAGTAGCGAATTCTTTTATTTACTCAAGTCCCTTGGATAAAAATAAATGAAGATGCCTTTTACCTAACTTTTCTGATTTTTTGCTGAATTAAAGAAACAATTATTTGAAATCGCATTGGCTACTAGGGAAATTATAAAAAGTATTGTAAAATGCTGTAAAATGCAAGTAAATTTTTTAAATTAATAAAGCTTTGAAATTGTCATCATTAATTTATGGAAGAAAAATGTTAACCCGAATAATTGTTTAAAATTATTCAGTAACCTCTGCGGGTGTGCAAAATTGTCTTTTTTATTATCCAAGGACCCTGAGTAAATAAAGTAAATTACGGGAGGTCAAAAATCAGGTTTCAACAACTTCCCCTTCAGTGTTCAGGGATGGCGAGACCATCCCTGAGCAAGGAAATTGAGCAACGAAATTTGACTAACCCTAGTTATGACCGACCTGGCTCTTTTTACCCTTCAATTTTTATGCAAATCACATAAGTGTGGTTGGACCCGGACTGCTAGGCTCCCTACATATCTCGGACTATACGATAGTTCAGGCCACTTGTAGTTCGACTCTATTAAAGACTTTCGGGTGTGTGCGAGAGAGTTATGAGATCGCCGGGAGAGTGTCTGGCTTTTCTCGGACGTTTTGTTGGAGTGTGGCCGGCTCTCTGGTCGTGAGACCGCCTACATATCCCTGGCCTCTGGGAATCAGGCCACATGTAGTTCGACTTGCTGGAGAAGGTTATGTCCCTTATGCGGGAATACCTTCGGATTTCCCGGTGTGTACCCGACCGGTTGTGGTTTTTAGCAAAAGAAATCAAAAGCAAACAGGCTTGGCTGAGTCTGGGAGCGGGGGTCCTTCGAATCCTGGTTGGAGAGCTTGACTCTCATGGGTACCCTTTTTTGGCCGACCGCGTTAGAAAAGTTCCACGTTTGCTCCGCGATTTGTTTGGATCTGGTCCAGTAGGTCGGCTCTCTTTCGGAGTTGTGCGCCTGTTCCCGAAGCTCAACAATATCGCGGATGTCTTCGTGTATTTGCCAGAAATGATCCCTTCTGTAGCGAGAGCAAACATGTGATGGTAGTATGTAATGAAATGAACAGCCTCTTCGGTAGTGTTAAATGGATGGACGAATGGCCCTTTTGGCAGTATGAATGCATGAATGGCCCTTTTGGCCGTATGAACGTATGAATGGCCCTTTTGACAGTATGAACGCATGAATGGCCCTTTTGGCAGTATGAATGTATGAATGACCCTTTTGGCAGTATGAATGCATGAATGGCCCTTTTGGCAGCATGAATGCATGAATGGCCCTTTTGGCGACAAATATGCAATGGCCCTTTTGGCTATAGAAAATAAATATGCAATGGCCCTTTTGGCATAGACCTTTTGGCGACAGAAAATAAATATGCAATGGCCCTTTTGGCGACAAAAAATAAATATGCAATGGCCCTTTTGGCAACAGAAAAGTAAAGAATTGGAATGATTGAAAGGAGTTAAAAGATACTGATATGGCCTTTACAGCTGGATGATCTGTTATGCGTGGGTTAGGACCCTCGTGGACGGATATGCCCCTTTGTCTTTGCAATGACCCCTTTGGTCAAGTATGCCTTTGATGCTCCTTTGTCCTGTTGTTATCCCTTCCTGGTTGAACGTTTCTTTGTTCTTTGCTTCTTTTGTTGTCTTCGCCGGTCTTGGCTTCCCCAGTTCTGTCTGCTTTCCTGTTAAGACCTTTATCCATAGAAAAATTGTAAGTTTCCTAAAAAGCCGATTAGCGCTATTGTGCTTCCATCTGGCGTCTTCCCGGGACGTTTTTTCGAATCCTCTTGGCCTCGGCATATCTAGAGACGGTTTTGGAGCGCGCTTATACTAACGAGTATATACATATTATTATTATTTCGAAAAAATATCTTGTTATGACATGTGGCCCTAGGCGCGGTCTTCCAGACCCTTGGGAGGTACGGCTGCTGTCTCCGAACTCGGCGAGGGGATTCCAAGGCCCTTTTTTGAAAATTTTGTCTCAGTTTTGGGCTTGCCTCGAATGGCCCTGCTACTTCCATGGTGTGGGGAATTTTTGAGGCCCCCTAAAAAATTATTCCCCAACGTGGGATCTTATTTTGCTATCTTTCTGTTGATTGTCTCTTGGTAGGAATTTTTGAGATCTTCTAAAAAATTTTGCCCCAGTGCGAGGTGCGACACTGGTCAGTCTTTACGTTTTAATCTTGCCGTCTCCATCGCCTCTGGGTTTTTCTTAGTGGTTTTGGGTTTTTCTTTTGTGACGACCGAGCTCGAAAGCGCCTACGTATCCTGTTGCAGCAAAAATTCAGGTCGAACGTAGTTCGGATAAAAACAATTGAGTTTTGGTTTGTAATAAATTGATCGGGTCCGATACGGACTTCCTACGTATCCCTCCATGGGAAATCAGGTCATTGCGTAAATGTGCGGTCTGATCTGCGCTTTTTTTTGACTTTATGATGACATCGTCCATATAGACCTCGATTTCTCGATGCATCATGTCATGGAACAAAGTAGTCATAGCCCTCATGTATGTGGCGCCGATGTTTTTTGAGGCCGAATGGCATCACCCTATAATGATAGACTTCCCAAGGGGTGATGAAAGCTATCTTTTTGGCGTCCTCTTTACTCATGAGTTTTTGGTGGTATCCAGCTAAACAATTAACAAATGACTGCAATTCATGTTTGGCGCAGTTATCTATCAGGATGTGGATGTTTAGGAGAAGGAAGTTATCCTTTGGACTAGCCCGATTGAGATCTTGGTAATCCATACAGATTCGGATCTTCCCGTCCTTTTTGGGCACTGACACTATGTTTGCCACCCAAATAGAGTAGGATGTCACCTCTACTATTCCTGACTTGATCTGTTTTTCGACTTCGTCCTTTATCTTGATACTTATGTCCGGCTTGAACGTTCGCGTTTTTGTTTGACTGGGGCGAACCCCTCCTTAATGGGCAGTATGCGAGCCACTATCTCGGTGCTCAGCCCTGGCATATCCGCGTATGGCCAAGCGAAGACATCCGCATAATCTTTTAGTAAAGCTATGAGTTCTTCTCTTTGCGGAGCTCCCAAGTGGGTGCTCATTCGCGTCTCCTTGACATCACCTCTGTCACCGAGATCGCTCACCTCAGTTTTGTCTATATTTGGCTTCTCTTTTTCTTCCAGCTCTTCCAACTCTTCTGCCAGCCCTTTTGGCATCATCGTAGATTCGTCATACTCTTCGTACTCCTGTTGGTCATCTTCTCCGCTTGTTTTGCCATATGTCATGACGTTTTTGGCCGTTTTATTACGATTATTATTGAAAAAAGTGATGCGATGTTAATTAGGTTGGTTATCTATTGTTATTACTTAGTTAGCAAGAAAGGCAGTTATTATTAGTCGGTAAAAGGCATTGATTAACAAGGCTTTCATTAATTCAAAACAACGGATTACAACTACGGTCCTGGTTTGGAACAACAACGGACCATTCCCACTGCGAACATCGCAAAATAACCCTTTTTAGGAAAAGGGGCGATCGTTCGATCCTCGGCCGATGTCGCCATTTTTTAGCAAAAGATTTATGCGTCTCTTTACCGAGGAACCAAGAGGGGGGTGGACGTCCAATTGTTCAGGTGCTCCTCCGACCCCAGGCCATGTATGATGGGCATCTCCTGACTTTCTTCAGTGACCGCGTAGCATCCCTCTTCTTGAAACAAGGATTTGAGACTTTCGACAGCTTCCTCTTCATTCAGCATCGGCATCTTTTTGGAGAATGACTGGTACAAACCCGGGATCGATTGAGGCAGTTTTCCCGTTCTGGGTTCCCTTCTCACTGCCCTCATGAGCTCATCCTCGTTCGGAGTATATCCTAGACCAAAATGGTAATTTTTTTCCGGGATCGGCACAGGTTCTATTATTCCTTTGAGGTCTTTTCCTAGACCCTTTCCTATTTCAAAACCATTCCTCAGCAGTGTAGAGGCAATCATCCGGTAGACGGCTGGCATAGGGTTGTCGACTCCTTCTGCTGCATGGGTTGCCCCTGCGTATCCCCTTATGTGGAAATTGGGGAAAGGAGAATTTCCTTCGATCGCGGAGATGGTGTGGTAAGGCGGCTTCTAAACATCCCTCTCAGCTGCCACAACAATTTCTTATCCTTGCCACTTGAATTTGATGGCCTGGTGCCTACTTGACGGTACCGCACCAGCGGAGTGGATCCAAGGCCTTCCTAAGAGCATATTATAATTGACGGTGATTGCCACGACCTGAAACTCTATCATGAAGGAGGCAGGTCCGACCCGGATCTGTAGGTCGACCTCTCCCAAGGAGCCACTTAAGGCCTCATCGAAACCTCTGATGTAGGTCGCGCTCTGGTGAATCTTTCCTACGTCGTAGCCAAGCTACGTCAAGGTGGTAGCGGGGCAGATGTTGAGGCCTGACCCGTTGTCCACCAGTACTCTTCCCACCGCCTTGTTACTACATTCCAGGGTGATATGGAGGGCCTTGTTGTGGGAGGTCCCTTCAACGGGTAGTTCTTCTTTAGAGAAGCAGATTTTGTACTCCCCAATGATCTAGGCCACTAGCCCTGCCAAAACCTCACTACTAGTTCCTGCCAGCACGTGTACATCACCTAATACCCTTATGAGGGCGTGTCTGTGAGACAGAGAACTAGCCAATAGTGACATCACCAAAATCTGCGCCAGGGTCTTCTTCAAATGTTCGATAATAGAATAGTCCTTGGGCTACATACGCCGCCAGAAATCTTCGGCCTCTCCCTCAGTTATCACTCTTTTCTGAGCATTCTCTTTCCTTGCAGCGTTTTGGGCCAATTCTTCTAGAGTGTAACATCTCCCTGAACGGGTCATGCCCTGGGTCATCGTGGTCTGCACGGTGACCATTCTTTCCAGATCTGGCGCAGCTTGTCGCACTATCTGGGTCACCACAGGTGCTGGGATCAAAGTTCTGAACACGGCTTTGGGAACCTTCGGACTGGGGATCAAGACTCTGAAATTGGGCCGCTCTTGGAGTGTGAAGGAAGCTACCGTCTGTTCCAGAGGTTGGGTGATTCTGGGGGACAGCGTGGCGCAGGCTTCCCAGTCCTCATCTTTCTCTATCATATGGACCTTGCCATTCCCGTGATTTGGTAATGGGTTCGTGTTCACGTTAGGGCCAAGACAATTTCCCTTTTGTCAATTAGATCCTGGATTTTGTGCTTCAGGTTTATGCAATCTTCAATATTGTGCTCGATTCCTCCTGAGTGGTAAGCACAAGTTTGATTGGCCCGGTAAAATCGGCTCCCAGGTTGCACTAACTTTGGCGGGGCTTTCTGGATCAGTCCTGCGGTCAGCAGCCTTTCTAGCAATCTAGCCTTGGGCTCGAGGAGCGCTGTAAATTCCCTCACCGGTCTCTTTTCAAAAGCCGGGCGTGGCGCATTATATGTAGGGAGAGGTGGTTGATTTTGGTAGTTCTAGGTTTGATAGGCTTGGGGGGGAGGTTATTTTGTGGTGGGCAGTAGTTTTGCTAGGGTGGTGGTTGGTATGTTTATTGTGGTGGTGGTTGATAAGCAGGGGCGGATACACGGGAGCCGGGCAGAGCCAGGTATGTTGGCGCAGCTGTGGTAAATGCTAGCTAGGTGTAATACACGGGAGCTGGGTTGTACGAGGAGGTAGAATAATTTTGAAGAGGCGAGGCTTGGTGGGATGGTGAGGGTCCTTTTGGGTTTTGGTCTGAGATGTGAGATATGCTTGCCACGTCCTCTTTCTTCTTGCGGAAGATCCCTGTGGTGGCCTGTCCAGATGTTTTGTTAAAGCTACTGACAATCTTCCCTGACTTAAGGCCATCTTCTATGTCTTCTCCCATTTTTACCAACTCGAAAAACGGTCTTTCAGCCATCGACAACATCCTATCATAGAAATTCGGCTCTTGTGAACTGATAAACACGGAAACAAGCTCCCCCTCATTCATGGGCGCCTGCACGCGGGCTGCTTCGGCCCTCCATCTGCTGGCGAATTCTCTGTAATTTTTCGTGGATTTCTGCTTGACCTTTTCAAGGTAGTAGCGGTCTGGCACGGTCTCGATATTGAACTGAAACCTCTCCATAAAGGATTCCACCATGTCTTCGCAATGGGGCCACTGTCGTAAGTTCTGTGTGGCGAACCATTCCCCGGCCTCACTCGTTAAGCTGAGACTGAACAATCGCATGATCAGGGGTTTATTCTTCTTTACTCCGACCAACTGGTCACAGTATGAACGGAGGTGCGCTTTGGGATGCCCTGTTCTGTTGAACATCTCGAACTTTGGGATCTTAAACCCTTCTGGCAGGTCTAGGTCGGGTGCATGCATAGGTCGTCATACCTTAGGCCTGTCGCCTTCCTTGTAGACCTGGTGGACCTTTCCAGCAACTCCTCCATCTTTTTCTCCATGTCTTTCTCTCGTTTATCCTGTTCGGCTCTCCAAACCCTCTCCATTTCCTCGTAGTGATCTGGTTCTTTATGCCCTGGGGAGGATTCATTTGGCGCGTTGGGAGTGAAGAAGGACATCTGGGGGATGACAGGGTTAAATGGGGTGGCAGCGTTCTGTCCCTCGTGCGTTTGACTGGCCTGATTATAGAATACCGACTGGAGGGCTTGATATACAGGGACCGGATGACTGGCCCCTAGGCTTTGAGCATTTTTAGCGGGTAGAGGGATACAGTGAGAGAGGCCGGCATGGTTTGGGTTGGCGATGTTTAGTGGTGGGGGCATGGTCCCTGGCGGATAAATGGGAAAATGGCCGGGTACTATGGAACTCAACACGGGAAAGGGGGGAGGGGCCTTTTTCCTTCAGCGGCGTTCTTTTCCGCGTCAGCCGCCTCCCTCCTGGCTATTTTCTCTTGGAGAGTAGCGACGGTAGTTAACAATGTCGCGATTACATCTTCTTGGGAAGCGACCTCTTGCGAGTCCTGGGCGTCCCCATTGTGGAGAGTGAGCTCGTTCCTTGTTTCCTCTGGAGTACAAGTCATTTTATCCTTCCCTTTGTCGGAGAGGGATGCTAACGCGGCTTTGGACCTTGTGAAATATGCCAGCTTTTGATATCACACTAACCGGCCTCTTTCTATAAGATAAGAATAATTCAACGGTAAAGAGAGTTAGTTTCCGCATATTAATTATAAAGCACAATATCAAATATGGATATTTAACATGCAAATATTACATAAGGTCGTATATTGAAGCTTGAGTACTCTTGATCTGATGTTCTAAAGTCTGGGATATTGTGGGCTTTTATGTTCGGGCGGGTCTTGGTTTGGTGGCCTTGCAGTTGACTTAAAATGGTAAGCCCTGACCCTTGTCATTTAGGCAAACGGGGAGGGGATTTTAAAGTTTGAAATAGAAAGGGACCAAGTCTTACGTAGACTGTCTACGTATCCCACAGTGGGAAAACAAGCCCTACGTAGTTCGATTACAAAATCAGGATATACATCTTCCCTAAATATCCTTTTGACTAGTCCTAGCTACAGATATCCCCAGACCAGGCCTGACTAAGACTGCTCGCGTATCCCTTCATCGAGACGTCAGGTTAGCGCGGTTCCTTTACATTTTTATGAGGGTGAGGGCAACATTTGTGAAAAAGATGGGACACCTAGTATCTACACAAAAGTATAATTCTTGCAAGCTATTGTCCTTACGGACTTGCTTTCTCTGTCGGACTTTTCTTTGCTGAGAACCATAGTAGAAGTAGGACCAAAATATGTCCGGTCCTAATCTTGTTCTCGAGTTCGAGCTTGAAGGCGTGGCATTCTTTGATATCATGTCCCCTGGCTCCGGTGTGGTATAGGCAGAACTTTTTCCTGTTGGGCCCTATCGGCACGGGCTCGTAGGTAGGTTCCACAAGCCTGACTCTGTTCAATGAAGCCAAAGTCACGAAGAGGCGAGCATATGATTCTTCGAAAATAGTAAAATCATATCGCCATATCTAGGTTTTGGGGGTAACCCCCTCTCCTGGAGTGATGTGGTCATGAACCAGCAAAGTGTGCAAGCCCCCATAAGGTCCCGATGATTTTGTCGTCTATGAGACCAACAATCCTTCTTCTCAATGCTATGCATTCCTTTAGGGTGTGCCCTGCCTGGTTGAGGTGAAATGGGCATCTTTTGTAGGCGTATACCAAGTCGGGGACCGGCAACCTTGCCTTAGAGGGGCAATCTATCCCGGTAGCCATCATTTTCCTGAATATTTCCTTACAGGTGATAGGTAGCGGGGCTACCCTGAATGGAGAAGACCGAGCTTTGAAGGCTATGCTCCACGGGGCTAGGGTGGGGAGATTCTCCCTTCCAACGTATTTCGAAGCCATAGCGGAGACGGTGGGTATCATCGTGGGCGAAGGCGCATAGAAGTCGGTTCCTTCATCAGTAGGGGCATAATAGCCACATTCTTCATTTGCATAGTTTTCTTGGAACTCGGGGAACATATTAAATGGGTTCTCCTCTCCTTCGACCCCTACATCGATAGGCACCTCCATGTCCTGAGGTTCTTCCTCTGGTTCCTCCTCTTCTTCTTCTGGATCTTCTTCCTCAGCAGGCTCGGGGTCCTCTTCCCAGGGCTCTGCTCCCTCATGCGGATCCTGCGCGAACACCCACGGGTCCGAATCCACCCCTTGGTCCCCATTGGTTTCCTCTGGGGTCTTTTCCCTGGGGGTCACGGGTCTTCTTTCCAGCGGTATGTAGTTTAACACCAACTCCCTCACTTCTTCGGGGACATTCTTGTAGTACTGTTCTTGGGGTATGCCTTTCGGCGGGTTCCCAACCAAGTTCAATAGTCCATCTACCTCCTCAATCCTTCTCCCTATTTCATGGAGATGTTTTTCCATCTGCAACTCTTTACCCCGCAACATCTCTGCCGTTTCTCCCAGAGTCCGTGCCTCTTGTCCATCTTGGTTTGCCATGGTAAGTCAACCTTTTTTGGAGATAAATTTGGGTAAGTTTTTTAATCTCATGGTTTTTTTTGGGTATGTGGTTTAGACCATTGGATCAATGATACTCAAGCTCAATACATGATTGTACACATAGCAAGTAGGAAGCATGTAGCAGATAAGCATGTAATTTGTAGTTATTTATATTACTCGCGTTCCTAAGGCCTCTTGAGTCAAGGCCTTCCTAGTCGTTTAAAACATGTAAGTTCTATTTGTGAAGCTAACCACTGCCCCGAAAAATCATCGTAATTTATAATAATAATATCTTTTCCCGTAAAGATTACAAAAATTGATGACAAAAGCCATCATGGGGCTAAAAACAACGAAAGAAAAAAACAGCATTCAAGGAGGTCCCCCGGCGACGTCGAGGCTTGGTTTGTTCTGGCTTTCTTGACCCTTCAGAGAGTAGTCTGGATGTGAAGGCGTGCTTGATAGAGCTCCATTCTGACAATCACCGGGTCCGTTTCCTCCAGGATCCTAGACAGATGCTCGTCCGTACCTTCCAAACATTCTTTCATGCGTTCATCCTCCTGGGCTTCCTGAGGAGGTGCGGGTTCTGGCATCGGTGCGAGAGCCAGGTGTCTTTGTAGCCATGCGCGATATCCGGGGTCACACCCTGGTTCAAACCTATCAGGAGCCATAGTTTCTGGGCCCCAACTCACACGACCGTTCCACTCTCTGAGGATCACTCCAGCGTGCCTGATTCTCTGTTCGGTGTGTTCGATGATGAATTGCTCCGGGTTTCCCACCTGAGGGATTACTTTCCTTCTGCCGGACTGTCTCAAAACCTTGGATGGAAAGTAAGGACGGATTCCCCGAATCCCAACTAGTGGTACGAATGGACAATTCTTTCCTCGGACCACTACGGTCTCAAATATAAAGTCGGGGAACATCCAACGGATCCACTCTTCGGTCAAGTCGGCGAAGAACTCAGGCCAGTAACTTTTAGATGTATAATCGAGGTTTGGGCAGTAATCTGCGAGACGGTCTATTCGGTTCTGTAGGCTCCAACACTGAACTTTTTTGGCCATGTTAAGATGTTTGATAATCCACCACTGTAGTAGCATATTGCACCCCTGGAAGTATCGGAAGTGATTACGGCATTTGTCAAGAGCGGGAAGATATTGGCCAATATGATGGGTGCGAGGTCAAAGTACCTCATCTCTTGATCCTTGGTTTTCCCATGGAAAAGTGTATGGGTTAGGTATATCACCTTGGTGTCTATGGCCAGTGATTCGTCTTGGGAGGAAGACCATAGTGCCTAACAAGTCTATGGCAAAAGCTAAAGGTTTAGCAGCTTCCAACTCTTCTCGGCTCCTGAATTCTCTCTGATATAAGGTGTATTCGGTGACATCTCCGAACCTACGGTACAGATCCCTGAAGGCTCCAATAGGCCTGTGTGCCGAGGATGCCTCGGTCAGAGAAAGAAATCCCATGATCTGGCCGATGGAGGGCTTGTGTAGAAACAACAAATTGTGGTCTGGCTTATGTCGCCTCCTCAGACAGGTTCCATTGTTATCTATAGCATCCCTGATCTCTTCTAGAGTAGGAGTCATTTCGATATCCCTGAAATGGAACAACATCTCTTTATCATCCCAAAGCCCTACCAATACTTCCATTTACTCTGGGCGGCCTTTCATTGTCATGATAGAGGGCAAGTGTCCTAAGATACAGTTGATCGTTCTTTTGTGAGAGTCCCCCAACCATTCATACTAGGCCCTCAGCAACTCTGGACCTTCAGTAACGATGTCAAAAGGAATTCTTCATTCTATCTACAAAACAAAACAAGGCTAAAATTCCCCCTCGATCCCTTTGGGTCAATGGTTCACCATATAGGCACAAACACGTTTCCACGGAACACATAAATGAGATGTGGTGTCCTTCAGGTCATAGATCGTCCCGGACATAGGGTGGTCATTCTTAGCGAGCCTTAGGTAGGTCTGAGATACCCAAGGCCCGTCTAGGTATAAATGCTCTAGTTCGGTAGGAATTTGGCCGAGCCCTATCCTAGTTTTCTAGAGTGGTTTTCACAAATGATCAAGAACCCAAGCGAACAACTGGGGCTGAACCGTTAGGGCTGTTGGACAACCGCATACCAACCCCGCCTCAAAACGGTTCCAATAGAAAGATTTTGGTTTTCTAGTGAAGGAACGACCGCGTGCTCCGTGAAGTCACCTTGGAACAAAGTGTAAATAAATGCCAAGAGTGGCGGAGTTATGATATGCATGAAATGACAGTTAATAGTTGCGAGAAATTAAACACATAAGCAGTTTATAACAAATATACTCATATTATACCGGAATCCTTATGGTTAGAACCTTTAAGTCCCCAGCAGAGTCGCCATCTGTAACGGTTCGCATTTTTGCAGGCAGGGTTAGCGCTCGGAAAAGCTACTTCGAAATCGTTGGTGCTCTTTCGGACTTGTTTTGAAAAAGAGTCGCCACCTAGTTTTTAGGATATTAGGAAAATCAGTTTTGAAGGGTTTATTCAAACGCCGTGAAAAAACCTTCGTAATCTAGAGTTCTAGGTAAGGGTTCTGATGATCCCCTGGAGAAGGTGTTAGGCACCCCAGTATTAAGGATCCGTACTATACGGTTGACCTTTAAATCCCGGTATATGAGTATTTATTTAAACTGCTTCTTTTGTATTTATTCTCCCGCAAAAGTGAACTCCATTGCATGCGTATCATATGTTTTTAAAAAATAGTATATTCCTCTTTATTTATAAGGGTATCATAGTTTCGGATTTATATTATACATATATAAAAAATGTGAACTATAAAGAAGTTTTGTTTATTTTTTATACTCATACACCAAGGCCCGGGTTGACTCGTATTGATACGTTTCAGTCTTATGCGGAACTTTATATTACGCGGAGGTTCTTACGATCGTTTGTAAAGATATTTTATGTTTTAATGAGTATATCCCGTCTGAAAAGAGAGGTTAAGTTGGGCCAACTTGGGCCAAAAACACCATTCATACTAAAAAACTTCCAATTTGTTCATTATCCTTTAAAAAAAATGTGTTTTATGGCTTTGATAAAATCCGACTTTTGTCCTAAAAGAAATCGTCCCAATATTTAATCAAAATCGGTCATATATAGATTAAGTCCATTTATTAAGTTTGTCCAATTACCACTGATTTTTTTAAAAAATTCAATTTGGGAGTAGGAATTCTATTGATAAGCTCATTTTTTATTATAAAACATGATTCGTTTACTTTAAACCCGAAAATGGCGATCTTTTTTTTTTTTTTTTTTTGGGAAAGTAATTTAAAGCCTTGCTTTGGTACTTGGTTGTTTATATAATAAAAAAGGAAATTATGCTACGTCTGTGGTTTTTTAGAAAAATTGCGTACGGGGACCTAAAGTCGACTAAACGACATAAGAACTGCTGCCCTAAGACGTCTAATTCCAATCATAAGGATTTCCACTATAATTATGAGTTTTGAATACATTTATACAAGCACATCAAAATAGAAACAAATTTTGAACAAAGTGTAAAGAAATTAGATTAGACTAGGGGCGTACCAAGCCCCTAGTTGGCCAGTTTCACCCATGGCTGGGCCTTCTGCGCGCCTCGCTATCTTCTTTGTCTTCCGGACTCTATTTTTTTTGAAGTAGTATTCCTACTTGGGCCTTAGGCCCAAGAGGGTGGTTTATGCATTTTTGACCCGAGTTAAACCACGTGATAGGAGGAGAGAGGGGGGGGGGGGAAGAAAACCCCGGTTAGTTTATAATCACTGAACTTATCACTATAATAATAACAAGCTTATACTTATATATCAACATACATATTGAACAAGACATATGAGGTTTTATGCTTACCCCTTACTAATCCCAAAATGGGGTTTTATTTGTTTGAAACTTGACATGGTATGGGGACTAGGTCTCTGCCCCTATATACCCGATGTCGCACAAGTTTCAAGGGGTATCTAAGGACCCCAGGCATGGCTAACACCGGGAAAGTCTTGGACAACCCCAACTACCATAACTTATTTCAAAACTAATAAATCCCAAAAGAGGCAAGAGAGAGATAAGACATAAGATTAAATAATATCAATTAAGCTTGCATATACCAAAACAACAACACTGCCCAGGAACAAGGAAAGCAAGTTAGATCATGAAATAATTTGATGAAATTCAACAGCTAGGCAGAGATGCAGTGTTAGAGTATTACTAACATTTTAGATCAAGTTTGAAGGAGAGTAGAGGCTATTAACAATATGGTAAACACAACTGAAAACCAGATCAGTCTAAGGAGAAGAGTTAATCAGGTCCATTTTTGAAGTCAAGTCCTTATAGAATTAAAGAGTATACAGACCCATTGTTTGGCAGATTAGCACACACCAGCAAGCAACATCAATCATACTCAGACAAGGAAGTTAATGATCATATCATCAGGGCAAGCTGGTCAAGACATGTATGAACAGAGATAGGGGAGGCCATGGAACAAGACAAGGCAATATAAGAAAAAGCTTAGCAGACAGGTTCAGTACCAACAAAGGGATGCAACATGATCCTAAGTTCATCATAAGGCACATAAATGCTACAAGGACTGACCTCTATATTCGTGGCACATGAATGGGAGCAGATTTTAGCAATACAAGGACTGGGCAAAGTTGGCACTTAGGACTTCATGACCAGGTGAGGCAAAGCAAACAAGATAGTGCAGCCAAGCAAAGGGAGCAGGGGATGGGAGCAAGCATGTTAAGAGAAGGAGGAAGGTCCCTAGGTGTCAGCCCCAAGCAAAAGGAAAAGAACAAGAAAAGAGAGAAAAACAGAAGTAGGCGGGCCTTTCTTGGGCATGGCCAAACATGGGCATACACTAAACAAGGTGAGGCAGGCAGAGATGTGGTGGGCAAAGCTTTATGGTGAAGTGGCAGGATGGAAATTATAACTTAAGCAGCCTGGACAATCACTCAGTGGTCTTGAGGTATGGATGTTTGTATTGACAAGGGACAGAGACATGGAGAAACACACAAGACATGGATGTCACACACTTAATGCAAAGAATAAGTAAGCTATCTATACTTCGTTTGTTATTTTACTTCGTTTGCAGTCGTGAAAGGGGTTGTTTGGATGAAAATCGAGCAAAATTGGGGGAAAAAGGACGAAGCTTTTAATGCTTCGTCCTCTCTCCAACCACCCACCAATGTTAACAGCCACAGTAGCTGCGATTTGACCCGACGAGAGGGGTAAGAGGGGTGGGGAGTAAGGAGGCGGCTAGGATCTTACCCTAGCCCCTTCGTAAACAATAACATGGAGGCCCCCTTATGTTGTCAATATATCGAGGGAGTATTATATTGCAGCCTGGGCTGGGTCAGCCTTTCTGTGGGCTGGTCCTGGCCTTATTTTTTATTTATTTTAAAAATGAACCCTTTTCGTATATTATGCACGTATATGCGCATATATTGAGTGTATACACACTCGTAGGGAAAGAACAAATAGCCCAGTAAAATAGGTTGCTACTTAAAGTACTCAATCATAAACAGAAATAATTAAGACGAGGGCGACTGAAGGCGTAACGAAATTAAAAAGAGTTTTGGAACCCATTTTGCATACGATAACCTTCTTCTAGTATTTAAATTTAACTAATTAATACTAATTTGCATCAACGTCCTTAATTAATCTTCCCATGACTTGAACATTTCAATTAAGGCCGTTCGGAGTGCAGAACTTTGCAAAATGACCCAGCTGTATTGAACCATAAGTTGGTTAACCACGAGACGGTCACTAATGCACAATAATAGTAACTGGGCTAGAAATCATAATTAAAAATAATTTTGCTGCAAGTTGCACAAATACAAAGAATAAATCAAGCTCGAGGGGTAAAAGCAGCGACTTCTTTTAATTATTCAAGTCCCTTGGATAAAAATAAATGAATTTGCCTTTTGCCTAACTTTTTTGATTTTTGCTGAATTAAAGGAACAATTATTTGAAATTGCATCGGCTGCCGGGGAAATTATAGCAAGTATTGTAAAATGCTGTAAAATGCAGGTAAATTTCTGAAATTAATAAAGCTTTGAAAAGTGTCATCATTAATTTACGGAAGAAAAATGTTAACCCGAATAATTGTTTAACATTATTTAGAAACCTCTGCGGGTGTGCAAAATTGTCTTTTTTATTATCCAAGGACCCTGAGCAAGTAAAGTAAATTATGGGAGGTAAAAAATCAGGGGCAACATTTTTGACTCAACAATAGTAGGAACCAAAGTAGGATGCACCGCAACCTATAAGAAAATAAATTGTTAAATAAAACTACAATAATAAAAAATTCTAAAATGAAATATTGCACCAAACAAACTTAAGTATTCACCTCT